>NC_051065.1:74397849-74505349 GCF_004664715.2 Peromyscus leucopus | reverse complement strand
AGGATATTAGGGAGATTTCCCGGATGCCATATGCTAAAATCTTGCAACTTTCTTACTAACTCTTTCCATAACGGACCCAGTCTTTCCTTTTACTGGAATACCTGCAGATGCAAATACCACTCACTGGGACCCATCCACTGTTATCACATTACACAGCCGATGTTGATGACAGCTGTCACTCAATCAGTCTTTTGGGACTAGAATCAGAGGGCCAAGGAGCTAGGCATCCAGGAAGATACCTCACTAAGGTGAGGACGAGCCAGAGGGCCAGCGCGTGTCAGGATAGCTATGAAAACTCAGATGCACACTTTGCCGAGGCCAATCTCCACTCACCCAGGCTGCTTTCAAGGGGACAGTGTGCTGCCTCTGCAGCTTAGCTTGAGGTTGCAAGCAGGCCCCGGGCATCTTGTTTGTTCTCTTAAGAGTGTAAAGATATACATTTTAACCCATAGGCAGGAAATTGCCCCAGAGGTGACAGACATACAGTGAGGCAGCTCTAGGCAGAAGCAAAGTCTTGTTTACTTTCTCCACTGTCTAGCTGGGTAGCGAGGTATTATCTTGCAAAGTGAGCTTTCTCATCTGTGCACTTGATCCTAGCCAAAAGGCCACGAAGAGATAGCTTTCACACTGTAACTGGGTGTGCCAGATGCTGTTCCCTAAGGCAGCTGAGAGTGCCAGCATCCAGCCAGGAGCCAGGCACACACTGACCGACTTCTATGAGCGGATGTCTTCTTTGCTCGCTTAGTTCCTGTGATTATAATGCCTATTTGTAAATTACTCTAAATTGTCATAGCAATCTCATCCTAGTTCTGGCCCTTTCTAAAACTGCTAATAAAATTAGCACACACAAAGGCACAGATTAAAGGCAGAACATCCCTTTTCAGGCCTCAAGATCAACAGAAGCAAGTCTCAGAAGAGGGTGGGCACTCCATTAGCCACACAATATTTTAAAGGACATCCCCAAACAATCAAGTCTAGCTTTACTCGATGCAATAAAAGCTTTGGAAACATTATATCTGCAGTCCAGTGTAAATCTGGTTAGCATCCCCTCTGACTTTGCACAGTTTATATCCCCGCCAACCTCTTTTAGCTGGGGGTTGAGTTCAGGCCCCAGCGCACCACATACACGAACATCATTTCTTCATTTGGAAGACCCAAACCTGCACACAGTCTTCCTCAAGGACTGCCTGTGCCGTAAAGTAGGATTCGAGGGGGAACTGAGACAAGTACACATTGCCCAGATGGGGAAGGCCTCCTGGAGTATGAAGACACACCACACTCAGCTCCAAACTTCACAAAAGCTTTTGTTTGGGAGGATGCGTACTGTCAGAGAACTCAGGGCCCTCGCACACCCAGAAAATTGGTGTGACAATTGTGACTTTGTCTGCCCCAGGGAGCCCCAGCTTAGCCTTGCACACTGCTTTGTCCCACCAAACACAAGGAAGCAGTAAGTTACTGGAAGCTTGCTCTGTTGTTTTTTTCATCACAGAAGTTCCTGGGGTAAAAATCCAAAGCACTTACCAAACAGTGCAGGTGCTGAGCTGAGAAGGCAGAGGCTAGAGGCAGTGTGCTTCTCACCAGGCAGGGCTCTTACTCCTCAGGAACACTAGCTGCCGCTGCCCTGCTCCAGCTCCTCTTATCTAGGGACCAGCTGCTGTGGTTGCCATGGGGATGTTCTGTTTCTCAGGCACCAGGGCCAGGGGGATGGAGAGGGAATGGTAACTCACTTGGTCATTCCTGCTCTCTGCAGCAACAACTGTGTATTATAAACAACAGCATACAGAGTCTATGTTGAGGTCTTAGAAATCTATACAAACCAACTCCACCTGGGAATCCTCCTAAAAACTCAGCCACAGATTTAAAACCCCTTTTCCACGGGTGGGATTGCCTGGCATCACAAATGTGGAAACTGAGGCCCAGAGGTTAGCAGCTTGTCACTGAGGGGCCACAACAAATTTCAACACTCAAGTCGGGGTGTTGGTTAAGTCCAGAGCACAGTGTCACAATGAGGAAAGGGATAATGGTGGTGTTACCCACTAACATTTACAGACTGTTAACACTCTGGGTGCCAGGCACCCCTCCACATTCCTTTAGCGTTGACAATCTTAGTAAACAGCTGTAGCAACTCTCATTTTAATAGGAGAGTGAAACTGAGAGGTCACACCATCACCACAAGTGTCTCAAAGCTTTACTGATTTGTTCAGGAGGACACCAAGTCACAGAAAACTTAGGACCCTTGGAAGGCAGATGTGAAAGTGGTCTTACCGTCGTTAAACAGCAAGGAAAGGGCTTGAATCCAGCAACTGATGCTAAGTCTCCGTTCCTGGCCACTCTGTCCTACTGCTTATCAAAGAACATTTCAAAAAGCCGAAAGCAAGAGAGAGCAGCCCCTGACCACACTGTATGGAGGCCAGAAATCCTGCATTCTTCTAAAGGAATCAAACAAGATGTTCCAAAGCAAAAAAAAAAAAAGAAAAGAAAACAAAAAAACCCCAAAAAAACAAAAAACAAAACACACACACACACAAAACAAAGCATATGCAGACCACCAAAGGCTTGGGCTCAAGTAAGCTGGTATGACATGCTGGCCTGTGGGGGAGTAAAGCTCTATATTCTGGGTCAGCTGAAATACCCTTTGCCAGTATTTCTTTTCTTTTTCTTTTTCTTTTTTTTTTTTTTTTAAAAAAAAAAAAAAAAACAAAACACTTCCTGTAAAAAAATGAAGGCCTTTAACTCCAGCACTAAGGAGGCAGAGGCAGATGAATCTCTGTGGGTTTGAGACCAACCGGGTCTACAGAATGATTTCCAGGACAGAGAGGGCTACACAGAGAAACCTTGTCTTGAAAAAACAAAAACCAAGTAAACAAACAAATAGAGGCTGCCAATGGATCGTTTGGGAAGGAAGGCTCTCATGCCTCCTTCAGAGAGTATGACTGGAAGCAGCCCCCTGCTTCCTGCTGCCTGACACTGCACCAACAGCCTTGCTAGCCACTCCAGTAGCGGTGTCTTCCTTCCAAACCTAAGTGGAAAGAATGCATTTTCTTCCAAAATGCTTAAGTTTTTATTTCAAGTGTCTGTTTGCGATAACTGTAAAATAGCATGCAACTTCAAGAAATAAGTCAGAAGGAACCCCTGTAATCCCCAGGCAGTCCCCTCCCCCCAATGGAAGCACCTTGACAAACTAGTACAGTGTCAGCGCTACCACATGGTACTGATGTCATCATATTCAGAACTTTTCTGACATGACATGGCACCCGCGTCAGGCGTGTACATAGGAAGACCTCCCTCTCACTCACCCATTTCCTTACTGCCGACCTGTTCGATGTTTCTGCCATTTTGTCATTTCATCGCTGTGATGGGACAAGCATGGAGTCCCGCAGGAGAAGGCTTTGGACGGGCATTTCTCTTTCAGTACAGTCTCTGAAGTTTCATCGCTGCCTACCCCAGCAATCCCTCCCTTTTTATTATGGAGTAATATTCTGTGGTACCAGTGTGCTTAACCATTCACCTACTGAAGAACACCTGGGTTGTCCCCAAGGTTTGGCTATTACAAATAAAGTAGCTCTGAACATTTGTGTAGAGGCTTTTGTGTGAACAAAATCTCTTGTTTCTCTTGGATAAGTGCCCAGAAGTACAATGTCTGGCAGTCAAATGTTTAATGTTATGACACCATACAGCAGCTGTACCGTTTGCCTTCCCCACTAGCAGAGTGGGAACGCTCTGGTCTCTTATCTTCAGTCGCTTTTTGTGTTGGCACAACTTCCTAAGCACTGGTCTCATTATGTAGTGATAGCTCATTGTGATTTTCATTTGCATCACCTAAAATGACTGTGATATTAAACATTTTTCATGTGCTTATTTATCACACACACACACACACACACATATATATATATATTTCTTGTGAAGTGTCTCTCTGCATCTTTACTCATTTTCTAATTGCATTGTTATTTTTTAATTGTTGAATTTTCAAAATTCTTTACATACTCTGGATACTAGTCCTTAATTAGAAGTTTAGTTTGCAAATATTTACTCATAATTTGTGCTTATGTTTTTAACCTCTTAGTAGAGTCCTTCACAAAGGGAAGGCTTCTAAAATTTTACAGAGTCAAATTTATCACTAAAAACCATGGGTAACTGAGGTATTCCTGAGTTATACTGACTCCTCAGAATTGAACTACTTTATTGTAAGGTATTCTAGCCTGTGGGAGTTTATAAATTTCTTAGTCATTTAATTTCCCACAGTTCAAAGGGACTATCTTCAAAGCATATGCATTCCTACATGTCTTTGCATAGGCACATGCACTCTCAAGTTCAAGTTGGTGCTGCTGTGGACTCTCCCATCCTGCCTGCATACATTCAACACACCCTCTAATTGATCATGTCCCTCCCCCACTGTCAGCATAGATGAAAATTGCAACTGAGATGGCAGATGGTAATGCAGATGTATGCCTCGGAGAGCTTTAAATAACAATCACACGTGCTCTGGTGAAATCACCGACCCATGGCCTGAACACTCCAGTGTAAGCGCAAGAGGCTACTGTGTCTGCAAAATTATCTGTAGTGTGCAAATCCTTCTGATAGATGGCTGAGGCTTCCGCCTTCCCTGTTGGATATCCAATATTAACTATCTCTAAATGAATGCATTTTCATTTTTGTTACAAATATTGAATCCTTATGAATGAGACTGATCTCAGAAATACACAATTCCAAACAATTTATTTCAGTTAATAACCCATGAAATGGGCTCTTAAAATATTTGCTGTTCAAAATCAATTTACCAAAGTTTTCATGTGGATGGGTGGGGTATATGTGTGTGTGCATATGTGTGTGTGTTGGGAGGGGAGATCCCAGATATCTTGGAGATGTCTGTATCTGCCTCCGAGGGATGGAATTATCTTCCTGGGATCAGTACTTTCTGGTAAACAGCCGTCTGTGCCTTTGCCCTGGGCACAGCTTTGAACACAATTTGGCTCCTGATAATGGGGGGCATTTAAATTAAGAACAAAAATATCTGATATCTAATGAATTCCTTGCCCCAAAAACATATAACATACTTAATCTTCAGCTTTTCTTTCATTTCAGCTGGGGTTGTTGTGAGGAGCTAGCAGAGACAGAACCTTTGTATACTGCATTCATTTCCCTCACTGGTGACACTTTGTAACACTGGTGCAGAAGGTCCCTGGATCTGAAAGAGGATGTTGATGTCAGGCCCAACTGCCTTCTCATTGAGATTTTCCTGTATGTCTTTTGCATGTGGGTGTGTTGAGTTCTATACTTTTATCTGCCAGATAGGCTTATGTATGTGCCGGTACAGAGCAGGTACATGTATGTGCCAGTACAGTGCAGGAGCATGTATGCGCCGGTACAGTGCAGGTACTGGTGACTCCACAGTGCCACTGTCCCTTCTGCTGGTAGGGGTGCAGCCCCTCTATCTTCCCCCACCCTCCACAGCAGTCTGTGCAGCCACTAATCTGTCCTCTGTGGCATTTCACCCCGTGTGCCCTGGCCTGACCACGTTTTCTGAAGTTCTCACTCCATCACCTCACTGTATTCTGGTTAGTGCTCATCGCACCCCCATGAGGTGCATGTTCTCACGTCATGGTACCAGTGTAAAACCTGATTTTCTGGGCCATAGGTCCTGGCCAAGGCACATAGCTGCTAGGGGCAAGAGGGTGGCTGGAAGCCAGGTAGGTGTCTCTTCTCCAGAGTCCATGCTGGCCTTCGTCTCACTCTGTGATGAGAATGACGCTTCCTGTGTGGTCTCTTCACGTTTCAGCTCTTCCACTCCCACAGATTGTTGAAGTGAATCTAGTCCATCATTGGTTCGTTCACAAACACATCTTCTCAAAGCTACACATCTGGCTTCTGAATAAAAGAGTGATCCCTAGTCAGGAGAGCAGAAGCTTTCCCTCGGTCACTAATCCAAAGGTTTGCTTGAGTATCAATTCTGTTGCAGCTGCCCAGACATGCAATCCACATATGTACTAAAGATAAGATACATGCTAACAATGTACTGACTGATAAATCTCCAAGGTGTGAGGGGGTATCCTGGTCATTGCTGACCTCTACAATACCCGAGAAAGAGTAGGACTGTGAGAATGAATTCTTTTGCTCACTTCCTTCCCAATGTGCTGTTATAATTTCCAAGTGTGAATTATCCAAATTTTGAGAAAGCTTTACTACAGAGGCAATGCAGGAAAGGAAACAAGGCCGATCCCCATGGTGTTGCCAAAGCCTATCAAATGTTCTGCAAGTGTTCTTATAAGGCTGCCTTGTTGGAGGAAACCAGAAAGGGGATTGATGTCAGCTAGCAGATGGCGAGAGCAACAAACACAACACATGGTTTCTGCGGGCTTCCGAATGCAGTGGGAGCGAGTACATATATTCTCCCAAAGGGCACATAGAATTTTAAGGTATGTACAATGTACTTGAAAGCCTTTTTGTGCACAGAGAAGGAGTATTTAAAAATGTGGGATTGTCCTGTTTGAATTGTGCTACAAAATATTAGTAATTAATTTCATTAACTTTCCACAAACATAAGGAAAAGTGTTTCGTACGATTTTTACTATGTGGATAAAAATCTTTTTAAATTTTAAGATTTTTGCCTCTTTGGTTTCAACGGTATGAAAGATGACACCCAATTTGGGGATGTGGGAAAGCAAATTTTAAGCCCAGCATGTATCTGCAATAGTGGCTATAATTTCTGCACTTGGTTTTAAGAAAAGTGTGTGCCTCATCTCACCACACTCATAAAGCCCAGGGAAGCTCTCTTGCATTTGCTGGTGAGAAGGTCAGTGCCCCAGGTGTTGGCAAGGGTCTATGTGGAGAGCTTTGATCTGCTTGCTGGCCAAGTAATGACAGCTCTGGAGTGCCACATACGTGCAGCCCACGTGCTTTGGTCTGGAGGGGTTGGGAAAATTGTCCAAGCTATATTAGAAAGGAAGTATATGGTTTCTCATTCAGTTGTGTATTCTTTGGGGTCTGGGTTAATGGTACAGAGAAGACCATCTCTGTCTGTGTGTCCAATTGGACGTTTCCTAGATTCCCACTGGCATACAGGAAACCATAATGATACCAACAGCCTTCAAGGGCAGTTTTGAGCATTTCCATTAACAACCAGGCTCACCTGGGCTAATTCCATGTTATCTACCTGGTGGACCACTGCTTCCTGAGCAGTTCCCTCTCCGCTCTCCATACATGTTCCATCTCACACATATGATCTACCTGGAGAGACAGCAGAGGGCATGAGGTCACAGAGAATGAGCCTATGTCCTATCTCCTCAATTTACACCGCGTTGATCATAGACAATTTAATCTCTGAAATCTCATTTTCCACCTAGAAAAGCACTATAGTCACGCTTACTTACAGAGTTGTGATGATTATTAAGTGAGATGATATGATCAAAGTGTCTGATACAATGGTTGATTCATCATGGACTTCTAAAAAATGCTCATTATCTTTTTTTTGTTTTACCTACTCTTTTATTCTAATAGTCCCATTAATGAGAAAAATCTAAAAATCAAAGTTCAATTCTGTTCCAATGGGATCCTCCTGGATCAGCTTAGACAAACTCTATGCTTAGATACTCACTAGAACTTTGAAAACCATTTACAAGAGCAGCTTGTAGCAATTATAACTTCATGACTCTTCACTTCATTCATTCAAATAAAGGGGGAAGAGGCTTCTGTTACTGTTTGTAATGTAGAAAACTGCAGGATTTTAGGAATTGGTTCTTTTGAACCTACTATAGGAATGATGATGTAAAGAAGTCTAATGATTTAAACTTAATGAACTAATTCCTGTTAGGAGAGAAGGGAGCCATGGTTGACTTCATCTGTAGCAGAGGGAGAAGAAGGAAGCCATTGTAGGTGGAAATACAGGGATTCCTCAATGGTGAGGTAAGGGCTGGGGAGACAGTTGAGAACTATGAAGGTTCATGGCCAAAGAGAGTCTGACCTCTTCCCCAGTATCTTCACTGAATGCACCAAGCTCTACAGACTGGGCAAAACAGAGAGGCCTGGGACTTACCGGACCTTGTATAAAGTAAATGCAGTGGCCCGCTGAGTGTTGATTTGAGGGTGGGGGACCCAAGGGAGCCTCAGAGGAAACAGAAAACTGGTTACTACTACTTAGTTTTTACCAGTGTAAATTCCATATAGACTATAATAAGAAACACAAGAAATAGAATTGCCCATTAAAAGTGTAAGAAGATACACGTGAGTATTCCATATCCTTAAATATGAAAAACAATAAAGCAAAGGTCATGAAAACCGACAATATAAAATTTACAGATTGATAAAAAGTACATTAAACAAATTCAGGTTGTTTGAAATATATATGACAAAGACTGGTTGTCTTTAGTCAAGAAAGAGTTCTTACATATTAAAGAGAAAGAGAAGTAGTCACCCTCCTAAAAGGACTGAATGTACAGATATCAAAATCATGTTGGAAAATAGAGTACCAGCCATCCATCTCTTGAGAGGTTAGATCTGCTCCAAACAGGCAGGACCTGGTGATTGACAGTCAGCTTTCCTGGTTTTTGTTTGTTTGTTTGTTTGTTTATTGTTGTTGTTTGTTTGTTTTTGCCTCACTTTCAACTCAACTCAACCAGAAAAAAATAGTCAAATAGTTTTATAAACTGATCCTATAGGATGTTCAGCTTTATTAGCCTGCCTCTATCTTCCTGATGCAAATTTCATATTAGGGCACAGCAGTAGTCTTTTCCTTTTAATTGTATTATAAAATTCTGCACTCTAAAACCTGTCTTTGAGTCTGACAAACTCAAGTGATGACAGCTGACTCCTTTACAATGACCAGCTCTGGATGGATAGTCTCTACTCTTCTCATGTTAGTAAATCTTATTTACTCTGTTCATATGAGAACAAGCAGAGGCTACTCTGACAGTCTGAACATGGTATGGGAGAGGGCCAGATGTTTCACTGTGCTAGCTTCATGAAGTGAGATGAGAAGGGTGAACAATGTACAGCAGGTAGCTGAATTAGCAGGCTTGTCAGGCAGCCATTACAAGACATGGTGCCGAGGTACGATGAGATTCTGTAACAGAGGTAGGAAGAGCCATTGCATCATATCTTCCTTTAGTCAGGACTTGGGCTTGAAGTTCAGTAGTTGCTGTTGTATTGCTTAAAAACATACTTGACCTCTTTGAAATCCAAGACATCCTGAGGTAAAGAGTTACCAGTTAGAGGAATTAGGAGACCAACAGTGTTGGCAGAGAGATGTGCAGGAATGTGGAGGAGAGAAGGTGGGAGAGAATTCCCTGGGGCAGGAGCAGCTGAGGACTGATGGACAGTGGGTAGGAAGGGCTCAGCTTCGTGGGGATTGGGCATGCGGTCTATGAACATTTGAGACTGGCTGAAAGACAAGGTATCAAATCACTCTCACTCTCAAGGTTGATTGCCTTCTAACATTGCTATTTCTGGGTCATCTGAAGAGCTACCCGAGGACCTGTCACAGGTGGGAGGAGGGCTGGAGTAGTCCCAGATCATAGTGGGACATGTCAAGGTTGCACACAGTTGCACGCTTGCTTCACAAACATTCTCCATTAGGTAAGGAGATGAACTGAAGACTGGAGGACAAGGAAAATAAGGGAAATTTGTTCTTTCTTATTTTTTAATTATGTCTGATCATCAAAAATGGCTGTGGGCAGCACTTCAGCCCTGGGGAAAGTGCCCATTGAAAATGATGTTGAACAGCAGACCTCAAATCCCATTCTGAGAAGAATAGTCTAATAAAGCCTGCCTACTCTTTGCCACCCACATCAGGCTGCACAAAGGAAGTGGCCCCTTGGGCAAAATGAGGAGTCTTACGAAAATTCTGTTTTCCAACAGATGCCCTATTGTTTTCTCTGACAACAGCTCTGAAGATGGCAGATCATGATGTACAAAACTTATTCTTTGCTGTCAGTTAGGGACTAGATGGAGAGTGTTGTCATAGTCACTTAAAGTGGTCTGTATTTAACTCTGGCTGTGGGTTTTGAAATAAAAAGCAGATTCAAATACTCAGTTGGGGCAATACAGCCTTTCCTAATTACATAACAGTAATTTAGTGTTTTTGTTGTTGATAGACTATTCTTTTTGTGGCCAATGAAGGTTAAACAGATATTTTGGGCAGATAGTTTTTCTGGGAGACTTGTGAGCTGTTCTTCTCAGTACACAGTAACCTCTTTTATTTGTAAATAAAACATAAATGGGAAATAAAAAGGGGAAAGAGAAGGAAAAGAAGAGAAAGGAAAATGAGAAAGAACAAGTGTTGTGCCAACTGTTACCCAAGTTCCTGTCTTAGTGCTTTTTGTTTCTTGTCCTATGCTTGGAATCAAATACCCACAAGGTAGCCAGACTAATCTCTTAAAATGCACCATACATGTGGAGCATATTGCTTCAAATACTCCAATGGCTTTGTGTTGCACTCAAAATAAAATTCAAACTTCATTTTGCTTAATAGACTACTATAGTTTTGGACATCCCTAAAGGCTATGTGGTAAAGGCTTGGTCATTAGCCTGTGGCATTTTGGGAAGTAGCAAAACTTTTAAAGGGAAAGTACACAGCAGGAGGAAGTTTGGCCATCTTGTCCTTAAAGGGGCTGTTAGGACTGTGGACACTCGCTTTCTCTTTCGGCTTTCCAGTGGCTCTGAACAGTTTTCCCCTGCCCCACACTTCTGCCATCATATACTTGCCCACCAGAGGCCAAAAGGCAATTGGGCCAACCAACTATGAAATTTACCCTATGGAATCATAAGCCAAACTCAACTATGATCCAAACTAAACCTTTTCTCTGCCCTTAAGTTGTTTGTCTTGTTAATAGGGCAGACCGGCTGGAAGATAACTGGTTCACAAGCCCCATGCTTTAGCCTCTTCTCAATGCTCCTTCCTTAAGCAGCTTGGGTTGGGGTGACTTCTGCATTTCATAAACAGGTAAATGCTTCATCCCCAGCCCAGGTGCATCTCCTTGTTCTACCCTCTCCAGAAACCTTCTGCCCTTCCTTCCTTCCTTCCTTCCTTCCTTCCTTCCTTCCTTCCTTCCTTCCTTCCTTCCTTCCTTCCTTCCTTTCCTCCTTCCCTCCTTCCTTCCCTCCTTCCTTTCCTCCTCCCTCCCTCCCTCCTTCCTTCCCTCCTTCCTTCCTTCCCTCCTTCCCTCCTTCCTTCCCTCCTTTCCTCCTTCCCTCCTTCCTTCCCTCCTTCCTTTCCTCCTTCCTTCCTTCCTTCCCTCCTTCCTTTCCTCCTTCCTTCCTTTCCTCCTTCCTTCCTTCCTTCCCTCCTTCCTTCCTTTCCTCCTTCCTTCCTTCCTCTCCTCCTTCCTTCCTTCCTTTCTTTCCTCCTTCCTTCCTTCCTTCCTTCCTTCCTTTCCTTCCTTCCTTCCTTCCTTTCCTCCTTCCTTCCTTCCTTCCTTCCTTCCTTTCCTCCTTCTCTCTCTCTCTCTCTCTCTCTCTCTCTCTCTCTCTCTCTCTTTCTAACATGTCATTGGGACATAATTTGAATACAAGCAACTACTTTAGAAGCTTAATAGTATATTTATAAAATTATGCCTCCTTCTTTATAAAGGTTTGAATCCATAGCAACCTCTCCCATTCCTCACCTTGACTCCCAGCCTTAGATATCCATTGAAGCATTTTCTGATTCTGTAGATGTGACTTCTGAATGCGTTCTGCAAACAAGGACATAAAATACATGAACTTTTGTGACTGACTTTTTCCCCTTATTGGTAAAATGGGTTTTTGTTTGTTTGTTTGTTTTTTGAGGTTCATCATGTTGTAGTTAGTATCAGCCATTCACTTATTTAACTTCTGAAAAATACTCTATTGTATTGAGCTTTATCTACTCCTATACTTAGCTACTCATCAGCTAATGTAGATTTATGTTGTTTCTGACTCCCATGAGCAATGCTTCTGTGAACATCTGTGTAGAAATCTACAGAGAGCCATGAATTTTTGTGGGTAGACAAAAGTAGAATTGCTAGGCCAGGTGGTAATTCTGTGTTTATCACATTGAAAAACCAATTTATTGTTTTCTAAATTGGCTATGCCCATTTCTACTATCATAAAATTTATAAAGAGTTGTAATTTCTCTGTATCCTCAACATTTGTTGACATGTGAGTGGCTTAGTTTCACTATTCTGGTCTATATGTCACTGATGGACCTGCCCAATGGTTGATGGCATAGTGCAGTATGACAACCACATCAACTATCATGTTGTCTAATTTATTAATTATATTATATAACTGCACTTACTATTATTTCAATATTATTACTTTTACATATTTACTTATATATATTACCTATTCATGTCCTGAATATCTACCAGAATATAAATTAAGTGAAAGCAAGACCTTGTTTACTTTGTTTTGTGTGTTTGAGAGACTACAATCTTGACTACGAAAAAATATGCACTCAGTAGCCATTTGTTGAACAAACCAGCCATCCTACTCAGTGATTCAATGTGTAATTATATCTAAGAGAAGTTCCTTGAAATGCAGTTTTATGGGTCAGATACTCTGTCTTTGATATGCTCTTGGAATTGAATTCTTTTAATTTGTAAACTAACACTAATGGTTATACTCCAGATTCTGGATATGATTCTAGTCTTATGACTACAAGAAAGGGAAATTCAGATAGCCATACATCAGCCAGACATTAATCACCATCAATGTCCAATATGACCATATACTCTGGTACCAACCAGTTGGTACCTGAGCTAATTTCCACGACTGTAGCTTGAAGTTTTCTCTGGTCAGGAGGGACCAACTTCCACATTAGACTCCTGTTCTTGAACCCATGTCCCTAATGCATGAAGCCACTAGATGCTTTTGCCATCTTCTTTTCTTCTGCTCTTACTAGAGCAAGGCTCTTTCTCTTCTGTGTTTTCAATGAGTGTAGTCTTATTCGAATTCTAGCACTTTAGACCTGGAGTTCTATACCCTATTATTTGACTTGTACAATATCAGTGTCTGTCTGCTGCTGTCTGTGTGTACTCTCTCTTACTATCATTTCTACACTCCATGGTGCAAAATGCCCTGGATTCCAATTCAAACTAATATATTCTCTCCTGTTCCAATCTGTGACTCTGGATAGTTATATATATATTATAATGGCTAATGGCTAAACAGGGACAGACTATGAGGAACAAGACCCAAGAAATCAAACTTCAAATATAGAACCTACAAATGGTGAAGACTGATTGAATGTTTGAGTCTCTTCTCTGAATCCTTCCTATCCCAATATTCTATTTGTTCACATTTTTACTACTGCTGTAGCTTCTTAATTGTACCTTTATAACAGGTCTTGAATCAAGACTGAGTTTCCAACTTTATCCTTCTTTCTCCCAATTATCTTGACTATTCTAGTTTTTTTTTATTTTCCCATGTAAACTTTAGAATATGATCATTAATTTCCATAAAGATTCTGCTGAGTTTGTTGTAATTGAATTCCTAGATAGAACTGGGGTATTCTGACATTTTACCAATATACTATTGACTCTTCCAATCAATAAACACATTATCTGTCTACCTACTTCATTTTTATGACTTTTTTCATCCATGTTTTGTAGTTTTTCTTCAATGGATAATTAAAACCCAATGGTCAAATAGATGGCTCTGTTTAAATTAAATGAATAATAAAACCAAACCAATAGTCATGAATCTGGGTCAGAATATGTGGTGATGGTGTGAGTATTGTTACAAATGTGGCATGTGAGGGAGGTAAGAAAGGGTGAGGGGAGAGAGTAATAAGAAATCGTTGTCTATATGGATGAAACTGTGCAATAACAAAATTAATCAACAAAAACCCACCCTTAAAAGCATCAGAGAGCAGCTGAAGCCTATAGCACAGATCTCTCCACTTGCCACAATTTACCTGATGCATGTAAATACATTTGCTAAATGTATTGATTTAAAACTTTCTTTTGTTCCATGTCTGCATCAAAAGCATATAGTGGCACCCATCCAGGGCAATACGAATCCCTGTTTTCTGGCCAGAGTACTCTAATTTGACTCAGAGTATACCTTATTCCCTTTTAAAAAAACATATATTTTGTAGCTCTTAGTAAGAAAACATTTGTGTATTTTCTAAAATTTATAAATATTTCATTTATTTGCTCTAATTTAGTTATGACTTTATTTTATTTTATTTTGGTTTTTTGAGACAGGGTTTCTCTGTGTAGCTTTGTGCCTTTCCTGGAATTCACTTGGTAGCCCAGGCTGGCCTCAAACTCACAGAGATCCGCCTGCCTCTGCCTCCCGAGTGCTGGGATTAAAAGCGTGCGCCACCACCGCCTGGCGACTTTATTTTTCTAATTATTCACTGCACTTTACAAAAAAGCAAATTTGCTCCACTGAGCCAGCCTCTGCAGTCTTGCTACACTCATTGCTTCATAGCTCTTCTGTAGAGCCTTGGGAACAATTTCTAACTTTTAAAAAAATGTACGGATTTCATTCACTTTTCTTGCATCTTTGCTCTAATTAAATCTTCCAGGAAAATTTTGCATAGGAGTGGTGAGAGTAGGCATCCACCTCACTCCTGATCTTGGCAAGGAACCAATAATCTTTTCACTATTGGTGATGATAACGGTTGAGTTTTTATCAATATCCTTCACCATTTTTGTGACGTCCCCCTTCATTTTTTTATTGTGAAACTGTCAATTCTATCAAATGTTTCTTCTGAATATGCTAAAGTGTCTAGATGTATCTTTCTTATGGTCTACTAGCAATAAAATTATATTAATTCATTTTGAATAGCCTGTATAAACTGTCTATATATGTCCTACTGTATTATGATTTGCTATTCATTTTTATGAAAATATAAATCTATTGACCAGTCATTGAAGACACTTAAGCAGATCAATGTACTTGACTTACATTTTTAAAAGGCCATTATGGCTATTGAGCAGCCAGTAGATAAATGAAGTAATGAATTAAGTATTCTATGACAGCCCATTATGAACATGACTGTCTGGACAGGTGAAGTAGATTGAGTGTTCCAAGTTGCAGAATACAAAATATCCCTTCTAGCCCTATCTCAGAGATACTCTCCTGATCTAAAAAGACTCAATTAATCTCTTTGAAAGGAAAGGTTCCTGTGAGAGGCAGTTCCTGTTGGATGAGGTCCCACATTGTTGGCAAGAGTTTAGAAAACACCTTTCCTTCAAGCCTTCTCAGACATGGTAATCCAGGAGGAGTCAGGCACCGCATCTTAATTGATGTCATGATAAACAGTTGCATCTGCTTTCCAGGAGAGCCAGGCACAAACTCCATGTTCCATATCTATGGCAACTGGAACATCATTTTCTATTATGTTCTATTTAGTTCTGACAGACAAATGATTAATTAGCACAATCAGTGTCTCTCCTTGAAAATGGCCATGGATCAGTGTGTCTCCCTTCTTCATGTAATTGAATCAAGGCTCACACACCTGTTTCCACTTCCTTTAAACAAACACCTGCCCACTAACCAACACAAAGCAATATTAAATCTCAACCAGCCTTGTGCATAAGTACATTGTTCAACCTGACCTAATCAAGGCTGAAAGGTAGGAAAGCATGGGATTCAAAGAAGACTGACTAACTCTCATCTACACTGGATACCTGCAGCTTTGTCCCAACTCAGGCTGCTTGACAGAACAGGCCATGATTAGCTGCACTCCTGAGTGATGAAGACTTTGCCTGGTCTTGCACCTCCGTGACATTATCAATTCCCCTAACACTTATATGCCTCTGTTTCCCATCATTAAAATGTAGTGAGGACAGTTACTTCAGATGCTTGTTTCTTATATGTGAATCACACCCAAAGACAGTTTGGTGCAGTGTCTAGCCCATG
The DNA here is from genome assembly GCF_004664715.2 of Peromyscus leucopus. Taxonomy (NCBI): domain Eukaryota; kingdom Metazoa; phylum Chordata; class Mammalia; order Rodentia; family Cricetidae; genus Peromyscus; species Peromyscus leucopus. The sequence goes on along the minus strand of NC_051065.1, from coordinate 74,489,521 downwards.
GTTCTCAACCTGTGGGTTGTGACCTCTTTGGCAAACTTCTGTCTCTAAAAATATTTACATTATGATTTATAACAGAAGCAGAATTACAGTTATAAAGTAGCAATGAAAATAATTTTATGGTTAAGGTGTTACCACACATAAGGAACTATATTAAAGAATTGTAGCATTAAGAGGGTTGAGACCCACCAATTTAGCCTGTGTTAGATAAGCATTAGCATAATTTTTAACTATAATAAGAGAGTATTAAGAACAACTATGCAAGTAATTTCTATTAAGTTGAGGAGGAGTGTGTTGGCTGTAGTTTTTTGTTTGTTTGTCTTTTGTCAGCTTGACATAAGGTAGAGTCATCTAGAGAGAGAGAACACCAATTGAGGACATTCCTCCATTAGATTGATCTATAGCCAAGTCTGTGGGAGCATTTTCTTGATTAGTGATTGATGTGGGAGGGGCCAGGCCACTCCGGGTGGTGTTACCCATTGGCAAGTGGCCCTGGAAAGTCCAAGAGGGGCAGCTGATTGTGAGCCTGAGGAGAAAGCAGCACCCTCATGGTCTTGGCTTCAGTTCTTGACTCTAGGTCAGTAGTTTTCAACCTTCCTAATGCTGTGACCTTTCAAGACAGTTCCTCGTGTTGTGGTGACCTCCAGGCATAAAATTATTTTGTTGCTACTTTATAACTTTGCTACTGAAAATTACAACAATGAAATAATTTTATGATTGGGGGTCACCACATGAGGGACTTGCCTGTAATATCAAGAAGATACAATCTCTAAGCAAACGTTTTGGTACCCTGGTTTTTACAGTCTTTCTGTCTCGTCGTCTGTGATGTTCCCTGCACCTTAGGTGTGAGAGTTGTGTTGTAGATGCTATTCGTTGGGATTGGGCACCACATGATCAGTTGTTCTCAGGTGTGAGGGTTGTATTGTAGATGTTATCTATTGGGACTGGGTACCGTATGATCGGTTGTTCTTAGTATCTTGGCCATCGGTATTTTTCTTTAATGGTCTCTGTGTGCTGCAAAAAGAAGATTCTTAGATGAAGGTCAAGAGATATACTTACCTGTGAGCAGAAGGACAAATATTTCAGGTACAGTTAGGAGTTATACTGTCATAGGAAAGTGGCAGTACAAGATTCTCTGCTAAGATCCATGATGTCACTCCTCACAGGGAGTTGACTAGGTTTCCAGTACCAAGCATAATTTCCTTCCTGTTGAGAGTATTTAGATCTAATTAGACACTTGTGGTTTATCTACAAAATATGAGTGTCACTATTGTAGCAGGAATCTTAAAAGTTCTTATTAATAAAATCAAACCCGAGGCCAGTTATTAGGGTCCATGTTGGTAGATCAGAGAGACAGAACAAGCCACAGCTATCTCACCTCGCCGGATCCTCAGCTGGTCTTGTCTCCTCAGACTGGAGGCCTCTGAGTCCTCATCCTCATCTGGAATGGGTCTCAGCTGAATTACTGCTCAAAAGCCTGAATGCTTAACCAGCCAAAATCTTCACCAGCCAAATGCTTAACCAGGCCAAAATGCTTCTAGTTTCTGGTCCTCACGCCTTATATATCTTTTTGCTTTCTACCACCACTCCCTGGGATTAAAGGCTGGCTTTCTGGGATTAAAGGCATGTGTCGCCATGCTTGACTATTTCCAATGTGGCCTTGAACTCACAGAGATCCAGAGGGATTTCTATCTCTGGAATGCTAGGATTAAAGGTGTGAGTGCCACCATTTTCTAGCCTTTGTATCTAGTGGCTGTCTGTTCTCTGACCCCAGATAAATTTATTAGAGTACACAATATTTTGGGGAACACAATACCACCACACGCTATGGCATCTTTAGGGATATCTTGACATGCTGGTCATTCTTGTGGCTCACATTCACAGCCGGATAGGGCTATTGCCAGCTTTCTTCCCTTGGCAACTTGCACAGAACTTTTAGAATCTATGAAAACTCATGCTTAAAGAGGAGGCTTTCAGGTCATATTCATCTCGAATCTTCTGAGTCCTGTGTCTAAAGTTGTGGTGTCTTCAGCAGCCAAGGGCAATAGTAGCAGCCTATATTGTTTAGGGAGTCTTTTGGACTCTCCTGACAAGTAACATGAAAAGAAGTTTCTCATGCCTGGTACACAGGTTTTTGTCAGATAGTGTATTAATAGTGATTCTCTAAAGCAGTGGTTCTCAACCTTCTTAACATTGTGGCCCTTTAATACATAATACCTTCAATCATAAAATTATTTTCATTGCTATTTCATAACTGTAATTTTGCTACTGTTATGAATCACAATATAAAATCTATATTTTCCAGTGTTCTTAGGCAACCCCTATAAGAGAGTCCTTTGACACCCAAAGGTATTACAACCCACATGTTAAGAATTGCTGCTCTAAAGGAATAGAATTATAGAACAAATTAATACAAACATACACATGTATGTAACTATACATACATGCACACACACACACACACACACACACATATATATAACTATTCACATATACAACTATATATGTGTGTGTACATATCACACACACACACACATGCATATGTAAGAGATTTAATAGAGTGGTTTAGAGGCTGTGGTCCAAGCAGTCCAACAATGGCTGTCTCCTAATGGAAAGGCCAAAGTTGCTCAGTCCAAGGGACTGAATGTCATGACGTTCTAAATCTGATGCTTAAATCCCAAGAAAGTCATAGAGAACTACTGGATGTTTGTCTGCATTAGAATCCTGAAGAAGCAGGTTCTAACACCAGCAAAGGAATACCTTTGGAACTGTTGCTGTGGGATGGTCTGTATGTCAAATTGCTCTGATTGGTCAATAAATAAAATACTGATTGGCCAGTGGCCAGGCAAGAAGTAAAGGCAGGACTAACAGAAAGGAGAATAGAGAAAACAGGAAGGCAGAGCGAGACACTGCCAGGCAGAGGGAGTCACTGCCAGCCGCCACCATGACAAGGAGCATGTGAAGACGCCTGTAAGCCACGAGCCACGTGGCAAGGTATAGATTTATAGAAATGGATTAATTTAAGATATAAGAACAGTTAGCAAGAAGCCTGCCATGGCCATAGAGTTTGTAAGCAATATAAGTCTCTGTGTTTACTTGGTTGGGTCTGAGCGGCTGTGGGACTGGCGGGTGACAAAGATTTGTCCTGACTGTGGGCAAGGCAGGAAAACTCTAGCTACAAATTGTCATCAAGATGACAGCAAGCAGGCAAAAAGCAAAAGCTTCCTTCATCCATGTCCAAGTTCTTTTATGTGGGCTGCCACCAGTAGTGACCCAGATTTAGGGTGAGTATTCAACCTCAAATAGTCCAACCAAAAAAAACCCCTCACACCCTTGCCCAGCTGCTTGAGTTTTAGTTAATTCCAGATATAATCTGGTTGACAACCAAGATTAGCCATCAAAGGTAGTCTATGGCTTTGGAGGACAGCATTGTTATCCCATGTGGCAAGACTTTGTTAAAAATGTGTAATCCATGTTTATACACACACACACACTATGTAACTTTAGGTTACTATGAAATAATATGATTTACTATGGCTTTTTCAAACATCTTTAGTGTTACTGATGCCTCTTTCTACCTTTCCTTACCTTCTGAAGAATATCATATAATATCAAAACATCCACACTATAATCTCAAATTACCCATGTAGAGCAAACTAAGAAATCTTAATACCCTTCAAGGGAAAACATACTAGACAAAATACAAAGACTTTTAAACATATGTATAATGATATATACTCTAGAAATAAGAGATAGACGTTGACAACAAAGTGAGAGAATGTAGATATATCAAAGAACCACATGGAAACTTTAGAAGTAAAATGTGCCATAACAGCAACAAAAAAAATCTACTTAATTTCAAAAGTAGAATTCAGATGTAAAACAGGGGAGTCAAACAGATTGAAGGTAGGTCAACCAAAATTATCCAACATGAAAAACACAGAGGGAAAATATTTGTAAAATATGAAGTACTTCAGAGCACTGTAGAACAAAAGGACAAGATTTTGTGTTAGCAATGTTGCAGCTCTACAAGGAAAGGAGAAAGAATTGATGCATTAATACAAAAATAAGTAATAGCTGATTATTTTCTAAGTCTAGACTAGGTTATGTAGTTATGGACATGAGAAGAAACTTAAAGAAAACAAGTTAGCATTCATTGTAGTTAAGGAACAGACACATGTCATGGGAATTTTGTATATGATTTCTTCCAGATTTAAGAATCAGATCAGCCAAAGTTTTGCTACAGATTAAAGATTTCTTTTGTACTTGGAACTAATACCACCTCTTGGAATTGCCTTCACTAATAACCTCTGCATGATTAGTTAAGGAAGCTTTAGCAGCTCTTGGGCTTTTCTGGCTTTTTCTCGAAGCCAACATCAGCCAGATCTCCCTTCTGGGGTGAAGAGGATAGTTGAAAGCCCAGCTGTACTTGAACAATACCAAGTTTACTCAGATCACCAGAGTTCTGGCAGGGCTAGTGCCTACAAAAGTAAGTGGCTAGTGGTATGATTATTACATTTCCAATTTAGTCATAAACCTGCCTCAGTTTCTCTACTTCCTCCACCGTTTCTGCTACCATTAGCATAGACCCTATAGAGCCTTTCTGAGTCCAGCTATCAGTCAGAATGTAGAAAAGAGGTCTGAGTTAAAGATGTGAATATACATGAGCTATTTTATTAGACAGCTGAAAGTGGAAATGGGGATTGCTGTGAACAATGAAGGGACTGAAGTAGAAGGCCTTCGGAACATCTCCAACATCCACTATATGGGAAGTGGGCAGTCAGATCAGGATTTAGGAAGCAAACAAATGGGAAAGCAAGTAAGATGGAGGAAAAACCTAGATAGTGGAGTAACTTTTTAAAATGGGTGAGCTCCCTGAGAAAAGTGTGGCCCATAGTTTCAAATTCTGCCCATAGACTCAATATTAGTAACAAATACCTGACCATAGCTTCCACTATTTAACACTAAGCTCTTCCTTGATACTGTCACATCATCTAAATGATCTATTATTTTATCCCAAACCTTTCAAATAATCTTATGAGGTCTTTGCTAGAATAGCCAGCCTTTTGTTAATTTTTAGAGTGTTTTCTCTCTTTATTATATAAACAAAGAACCTTAGATTGAGGTAATTCACTCATCTTAATGCAATGTGTGGGAGATAAATACTGTTTTTATACAGAAACCTTCCAAACACTGAGCTGCAAGCCCTTATATGAACCAAACAAAGGCAAAATAACTTGATTATTTTCTATTAGAAGTCATCCAGAACCAGTTTAGTGGAATTGTAGAGGGGAAATAGAAATGAAGCCAGGTTTATGGCTAAATTGAAATGAAGATTATACATACTATTTTATTTGTCTTAGACAGGCTCTCATGTTGCCTAGGCCAGCCTCTATTTCTATAAATAACCAACAGTGACCTTTAACTTGTGATCCTCTTCTCTTTCATTCCCACATGCTGGGATTGTAGGCATACGACATGCCTGATTTTATGTGGTGTCAGGGATGGAATTCAGGGTTTCGTGTATGCCAGGCAGGTACTCTCCTAGCTAAGCTATGTCGTAGCTCAGTATGCACACTCTTATTTTAGAGTTTCCTCTGTGCAGAAAGATGGGGAAACTGAAGGCACAATGCAATATCATTAAGAATCATATCTGAGTCTGGAGAAATGGCTCTTTGGTTAACAATGATCAGTCGTTTTACAGAGACCTAGATTCCACTTCCACCAGTCACATGGTGGCTCACTATTGTCTATAACTCCAGGGAACCCAATGGCTTCCTCTGACCTCTAATCTCTACATGTGCATAGTATACTTATGTACATTCAGGCACATATACCTACACATAAAAATAAAAACAAAAACAATTGTTTTGGGCTGTTAAAACAGCAGCAACACTTCTTCCTGCCTTTCCATCTGTATATGAAGAGGCAGCAATTTTGTGTTTGTTTGTGAAAGTTCTTACTTATTTGACAAAGAAGCAATAATGTTAAAAAAATTCAAATTATCTTCTGCTGATGCAAAAACATCATTCTCACCTCAAGATGAATAAAAGATAGTTTATTCTGGAGCCAAATATAAGTGATCTTGATTTGGGGACACATTTCAGATTTTCATGAATGCCATTCAAGTGTTCTAACAGTTTCATGATGTTCTCATAATAGAACCAAGAGATTCATTCATCAAGGCACTTTAAAAATATATCGGCTAGAACATGACGAAGTCAGGCCATAGCAAGTCAAGGATCAGATGCTATCTGGTGACATTGGCTTTTGGTTGGTGGAATATAGTGGCTTGCTAAGCATGCATTTAAAGTGGTTTCTATAGTCACAAAGATGTTAGGTCAGACACAGGTATGGGCAATGGATGGTTTTTAAAAATGGCTAAAGATAGCTCAAGATAATTTGTTCTGAAACATTTTAATTCTCCACAATCAAGAAGTTCTGTATTTTGGCCTGGTGGAATCTTTCCCTATTTCCTACTTTGGGAAGTTCCAAACAGTATCTCCAATATTTCTAAAGAACATCTCTCCCTAGGTGGTCAATGATTCCCAGACCAATCATTAGAATGAGGCAGCCATCAGCAGGTTTACAAGATTAAGCAGTTTCTTCTCTTTGTCTCTCTGTCTCTGTCTCTCTGTCTGTCTCTGTCTCTCAGTCAGTCTGTCTCTCTGTCTCTCTGTCTCTCTGTCTCTCTCTCTCTCTCTGTGTGTGTGTGTGTGTGTGTGTGTGTGTGTGTGTGTGTGTGTGCTGAGACAGGATCTCACTATGTAGACCTGATTGGCCTGCAACTCTCTATGTATACCAGACTGGCCTTGAACTCAAAGAGCTCTGCCTGCCTCTGTCTACCACATGCTGTAATTAAAGGTGAGTTCCACCACACCACACCCTGCTGGTTATTATGATATAAAGTGTTCTGGATAGAAGCATAAGTGCACCCTGCATAAGTCAGGGTTTACTAGAGGAACAATGAAGGTATATTACAAAGGGGATTTACTAGGTTGGCTTACAAGATAGAAGCTGCATAATCTAGTACTAGCCACTTACACACTGGAGAGACTAAGAATTGCTCAGTCTACAAGGGTGGATAACTCAGCTGTACCAGTCTAGTGACCTGGAAAGCCTGGAAGATGCCTGGAGATCTTGTAGTCTTCATTATGTGTTTAATGACAAAGCAGCCGGGCTTTGATGTCAGTGAAGGTCAGTGAAAGGTAAGAGCACTCAGCAGCGAAGAATGAGTCTGGCAGGCAGAAGCAGGTTTTCTTTCCCCCACACCTCATTATATCTAAGCAGCAGCTAGCAGATGCTGCCCACTCTAACAGAGGGTTTCCCCTGCTTCAGTGAATCCTAGTAAATGTCCTCACAGGCCCACCCTACAGGTTTATCTTTTCAGTTGAGTCCAATTTCAACCAACTTGAGAACTATAATTAACCATCATTGATTGATGTAGACTTACTTGACAATCATACATACCCCTCTCTTGTAGTACTGAACTAATACTTGTGATTTTTTAATTGGTATTCCCTTTTCTCAAGCTTATGTGTACTTTCTTCAACAACACTGAGTACCTTGCCACCAGAAATTTCATTATATATCTTTATCACCATTATTTCTGTGTATTTTGTGATTTAAACATGATATATTTTTATTGCTTGATTGACTTTATATTGATATTACTGCTGTTTTTTTCCTAGACATGTATTTTCATACTTAAAGAAATGCATATGTATTTGGCTGGCTTCTATAGTTCAGTGTCTGAGAGATAAAAATGATTCAGTGAAACCAATGTGAAAGACCGAGGGGTTAAAATAGAAAGACAGAGCTGGCAAGAGGATAGTGTCAGAGACAATAATTGTTCAAAGAACTTTGTTTGCCTTTATGACCAATAATTACAGGTGGCTTTCAAAATAGTTCATGATATCCAAACCAACACAGACAATAGGAAATGAAGACACCCGGACCCAGAGCTGGAATTCAGATCTCATCTTATTACCTTTTTATGGATTTATTTTCTGTGTGCATGCATGGACGTGTGTGTGTGTGTGTGTGTGTGTGTGTGTGTGTGTGTGTGTGCATGTGAATCTCTTCATACAAATGGAGATCAGAGGACAGCTTGCATGTGGGTCCCTGGGATTGAACTCAGGTTGTCAGGCTTGGCAGCAAGCTTCTTTGCCATCTGAGCCATCTCACTGGTCCTCGGGTCTCATTCTTTTAGCCAAAATCCATGTAATAGGGAAGATTAAAGACTAAATCCATAAAATGCCCAAGCTTTAACAGGAGAAAAATGGCTTTTATTTGTCTCAAATAAAGCCTACTTCCACCTTCCTCCCTTTCATACAGTCTTCTAAATTCTAAGGTGGAGAAATTGCAATTCTGGCCTTTCTTAAGATTTGTGTGTTACCAGGGAAACAGGAGGTAGGGTCCAGAGCTAATTATGAGAAGGAGGGGCTTCCCTCAGAGATCTCCAAGGATATGAATCTCTGTCCAGCTACTTAACTATTACATACAGTGCTATGTTAGGAGCAGGAGAGTAGAGTGAGGACAGAGAGGCATCAAGATTGGCATATGAAAGAAGCCAGTTGGCATAAAATATGAGAACCCCAAGCAAGATTTACATGTAAGAAACATACCATGTATGAAGAAAACCCCTGATACATAAATATAACCAAGATGGGTGCTCTATAAATGACCCATAAAATGTCATGACTCATGTGGCCCAAAGCTGTTGAGCTTCTAAAATTGCCAAGCTCTCAGGCCCACTTCCACCCTCAGAAATGCTGTCTTCATAAACTGTATCTATTTCTACATTATCTATGTGTCCTAGGTTCAATTCTTTATTCCAGGACATAAGAACCTAGAAATCCTAGTGGGTGTCTTCTGGGATCTGGTCCACCCTGTAACAGTTGGTGAGTCATTAGCCAGGAAGATTTGCCTTTAATCTCTTCAACATTGTAACTCAAGGGAGACCAGGACGCTTTTCTTTGGTCCTTTCTTTTCTTCCCTTCTCCCTTCTCTTCCTCTATTCTGCTTTTTCTCCCTTCATCCCTCTCTTTCTTCTCCCCTAAACCATTTCCTTCCTCACTTCCATCCTGCCTTCTTTTTGTATCCTTTTTTCATTACCCCTCCATGCATCCACACCCAGACTGTGAACCCAGATTATGGGCCGTGGGTGTTTGGCTGCAATTGATATAATGAGATCTCTGAAGGCAGTCTAAGGTACAAGATCCATCCTATCCTTGTCAGCTTCTTTCCCCTCTGGGTTTATGTCACCCTCATCTGGAAGTGCAGAGTATGCCTTGAGTGAGCTCTGTGGTCAACATAGAGGGCAAAAGTGAAAGTATAGGCTACATCCTAGCTTAATATGCACACACTCTTATTTCAGAATTTCCTTTGTACAGAAAGATGGAAAATTGAAGGCACAATGCAGTATCATTAAAAATCCTTTCTGGGACTGGAGGAGCGGCTCAGTGGTTAAGAATGATTACTGCTCTTACAGAGGACCTGGGTTCAGTTCTCACCAGTCATATGGTGGCTCACTACTGCCTATATTTCCAGTTCCAGGGAACCCAATGGCTTCATCTGACCTTTGAAGACTCCTGTATGCACATAATGTACTTATGTACACATATATACATATAAAAAGTTAAAATTTTAGAAAATATGGAAGTATTAGATTGCTGGGATGTATTTATATTATGGTGACTTATTGATATTGAACATACCATTGAGTGACTTGGATAAATCAATGCCAGCTGCTTTATTTATCCATTTTCTTCTAGATCAGTTTTCAACCTGTGGGTTGTGACCTCTTTGGCAAGGAGGTTTGGCTATAATCCTAGTACTTGGAAGGAAGAGAAAGGGGATTTCCCAGGATAGGATGGATGGATAGACTAACCAGTATTAGTGAGGTCTGGGTTCATCAAGAGACCCCATTTCAATAAATAAAGTGAAACAGTGGAGGAAAACACCCTATGTTAACACTGATCCTACACACACACACACACACACACACACACACACACACACACACACACACACAAAGGCAGGACGTTTAAGCTTGTTGGAGGTCCAAAATAAACAACAAAAATATTTAGGAGAGACAAAGTACATCAGTGGAATGTAAGTGATCAAGTTTACTATAATTAAAGGTTATTGGACACCATCGATAGGACAAAAATAACAGCATAAAGAATGGGAAAAGATTTTCATCAACTCCACATCTAATAAGAGGGATAATATTCAAAATACATAAAGAACTTAAGAAACTAGACCTCAACAAACTAAACATCCCAATTAAAAAATGGGGTACAGAGAATTTCCATTAGAGAAATCTCAAATGACTGAGAAACACTTAAAGAAATGTTTGACATTTTTAGCCATCAGGGAAATGCAAATTCAAACTGCTTTGAGATTCTGTTTTTTACACCTTTCAGAATTGCTAAAATCACTAACATAAGTGACAACTCATGCTGGTCAGGATGTGGAGCAAGAGGAACACTCATCCATTGCTAGTGGGAGTACAAACTCATACAGCCACTGTGTAAATCAGTATGATGGTTCCTCAGAAAATTGGGAATCAATCTCTCAAGATCCAGCTGTACTACTCTTGGGAATATACACAGATCCTACCAGAAGGACATCTGTTCAACCATGTTCATAGCAGCTTTATTTATAATAGAAACTGGAAACAACTTAGATGTCCCTCAACTGAAGAATGGATAAAGAAAATATGTTGTATTTACACAATGGGGTATTACTCAGTTGTTAGAAAGAATGATATCATGAAGTTTGCAGACAAATGGATGGAAATAGAAAAAAAATTATCCTGAGTGAGGCAAACCAGACCCAGAAAGACAAACATGACATGTGCTCACTTATAAGTAGATATTATCTATCAAGTAAAAGATAATTACACTGCAATCCACAGACCCAGAGAAGTTAGATAAAGAGAGCTCTGAGGGGGTGGGGACTTATGGATCTCCCTAGGATGGGGAAACAGAATAGATTTTGTGGGTAGACTGGGGGCAGGTTGGGATGGAAACAAGAGGGATCAGGTGGGAGAAGGGGGTCAGGAGAGAATACAGGGAGAGATTACTGGAATAGGTGAGCGTTTGGGGGGGGCATGTAGAAACCTAGTACAGTGGAAGCTTCCTGGAACCTATGAGGGTGACCCTAGTGAGGACTCCTGGTAATAGAGGATATGGAGCCTGAACCAGCCATCTTCCGTAACCAGAATAGGTCCCCAGTGGTGAGACTGGTACACCAACCCAGTCACAATACCTACCACCCACAACCTGTCCTGACTGCAAGATGTGCTGGGGCAATGGTGGCTCAGAACTTGTGGGAACTAATGACTGGTCTAAGTTGGAGCCCATGCCCAACATTGCCTGGATGGCTAGGATCTGGAAGCTGGATGGCTTAGAGACATAGGGTAGAACCAAACATGACTGATGGGAAAAAAAGTCAATAAATGAGTCCTAATGATATCTACTATACTCAGATATCCCTGTGAGGCCTGCCTGTATCTGAAGAGAAACATATGAGGAGGACAGGATAGGGGGAAGTGGGAGAAGGAACTGGGAGGAGAGGAGGGAGGGGAAACTTGGTTTGGATGTAAAAACAAGAAAGAAAGAAAGAAAGAAAGAAAGAAAGAAAGAAAGAAAGAAAGAAAGAAAGAAAGAAAGAAAGAAAGAAAGAAAGAAAGAAAAGAAAGAAAGAAAGAAAGAAAAGAGAATGAAAGAAAGAAGAAAGAAAGAAAGAAAGAAAGAAAGAGAGAGAAAGAAAAAGCAGCAACAACAAGAACTATGAACTTCTTGAAGGTTCTGTAGGAACTCGATGTTACCTTATGTTTTAAAGCAAATACTCAGCACTCTGTGGAGTTTTAAGTATTTATATTCAGCTGTGGAATGTTTTCAATAGTTGTTTGCTTCCTGCACCTAACACTATGCCAATTACTTGAAAATTATAAGGAAGAAAAGAATAAAGTCTGTAGTAACATCAAAAAAAAGAGAGGGAGAGACATTAATTTATGGGTATAATGATAAGTCATTAGGAGTTAGCCTAATACTAAGTCTATTCAGCAGAATAATAGTACTAGATTTTCCCCAAGGGCCTATGACAGGTCTAGCCACAGGCCCTTGGCCCCAGTAATAGTGCTAGGAACAGATTCTATCTTATCAAACAGGCCTTAAATGCAATCAGAAAATAGTTGGTTACTCCAGTAATATTCCTACCACTATAGCACTAGTGGCTATATCTTGTCAGGCCAGTTGTGTTTTTAGATCACAGCTGGGAAGACCGATTATTATTTTTTCTTCTCTGGTAGCTTATGTAGTGCCTTACAGCATTATGAAAACTAGCCAGTAGAGGTGAAACCTTCAGGTGAGTGCCAGTTCAATTTCTCCATATTCTATGACTTAAGCATGTGGTCCTCTTGGCAATAGGATTGTACTGTTAAGTTCTGGAGTGGTAACTAAGAGCATCGGCAATAGCCTGCAATGTTTGGGGGGTCTGTGGAACTTCACTGGACAACAAGTCTAAAAGAGAAAACCCATCCCAGGCACTAGGCTTTTTACTTGTTAGCTTAAGGAGTTTAATAAGGGCATTGTCACTCTTACAGGTAACTCCACTTAAACTCTGTATGTATGTGTACACATACATACATATCTATCTATCTATCTATCTATCTATCTATCTATCTATCTATCATCTATCTGTGTCTATTTTTCTCTCATATATATATATATATATATATATATATATATTAAAGCTTCTGTAATTGTAGATTTCCATATGACCTTTGTTCAAAAGTCTTTATTGTTAATTTTTCCTTACTGAATTTCCTCCTTTACTCTGCCCTCCCATTCCCCACCCCATTGACCACCTCTTATTCCATAATTCCAATTTACTCTTTATACCACTGTGTACTATTCCCCTCCCTTGAAAGCCATCACCCCACCCCCTACCATGGCCCTTTCCTAATTTCCTGCTCTCTATTGGTATTCCAAATGAAACATACATATCTAAAGATTTAAAGTTACCCCATGCCTATAAGATAAAACAAACATTGTTTGTCTTTCTGGATCTTGGTTATCTTGAATAAAATGATTGTTTCTAGCTCTACTCAATTATCTATGAGTTACATAACTTCATTTTTCTTAACAGATTAAAAAATATTCCATTGTGTAAATGTGACAGGGTTTCATTATAAATCAGTTGATAGGCATCTATGCTGCTTCTGTTTCCTGGCTATTGTGGATAGAGCAATAATGAGCACGGATGAAAAAAAGAGTCCATGGGTTATATTGTCCATGAGTGATATAGTTGGGTCCTGTAGTAAGTCTATTTCTAGCTTTTTGAGGAACCTCCACACTGATTTCCATAGTGGCTTACCATCTTGCAGTCCCACCAACAGTGAATTAGTGTTCCTCTTTCTCCATATCCACATCAGCATTTGTCATCACTTTGTTTTAATCCTAGTCATTCTGACTGAGGTAAGATGAAATCTCAAATTAGTTTCAACTCACATTTCCCTGATGTCTAAGAATGTTGAACCTATGGGATGCTCAGCTCTAAATGGGACATCTGTATCATACTCTTCCTCACAAAGCTCGGAGATAATTGTGGAAAGAGATGCAGAGGTGGTGGATGGCTACAAGAAAACAATGTCTTCCAGATAGAACAGGACACTCACACATATGAACTCAAAGCAGTTGTGACAGCTCAACCCAGACAAAATCCATGAAAGGAGAGGGGAGGTGGACACAAAGTCTCACCCCTAGGTGAGGTATTGGTGAAATTATTAAGGCCACTCCACGTAGTTAAAAGGGAGATTTATTTAGTGGCCTAACTTACAAATGAAGGGATAGGTAGGTTGCAGGGTCTGGGGAAGACGTAGTGCAGTCCAGTGGTGTTCTGTGGAGAACTCTGCTCCGTCTACCTCCAGCGTCCAGAGTCCAGGAAACAAGAGAGATGGCGCATCTAGATCTCAGGTCTTCAATGTCCTCTCTTGGAATGGAATGGCTACCCACTACAGTGAGGAGCTATTGGAAATTAATAACTGCTGGGAGAAGGTGAGTTGATTTTTTTTTAAGTCAATGCCCCCTCTTATAGGTCAACAGCTGGATGTTCACACATCCAGGATCATATGGGCAGTACATTTTGTACTCAATGGGTTTAAGAAAAGAGAGGAAAGAAAAGGACAAAAGGTCGGGTGGATAGGGAAGGGAACTGGATATAAAAAGGAACTGAGGGAGTGAATATAATCAAAATACATTGTATGCTACTCTCAAATAGCTAATAAGATTGTTTTTAAAGCCCTCTGTTTAGTAAGAAAAATATCAATAAATAAAAAGGCACTGTGCTGGCTGGACCTAGGTGTACAGTCCCACCACACTTGCTCTCCATCCCCAGGAGTGTGGTCATGAGGGGTCTGGGGCTGCCAGGGTCCAGGCCCAGCACGCAGCAGGTTTCTGCTTCACATGTATCTTGCTGCTGTTCCAGGGCTGAGCAGAGAGGGCTTCCTGGCACCATTCGTTCCCCTTCAGTTGCTGCCGTGTGCAGTGTTTGCTTTCCTTCTTCCATAGCTCCTAGACAACTTTCTCTGGCTCATTCCTTGGAGATTCTAGCATAGCCTGAATGCCGGTTATCTGCCACCTACCCCAGTCCAGTATTTTAGATTTTAGAGAAGAAATGTATGTAGCTACCCTGTGGTTCTGGCACACTGTTGTTAGCCATTCAGCAGTAATTAGACATACTGAGAATCCGGAAATGAGTGGCAGAGTGAACAAGACCTCCAGTGGGGCTGTTGCATTTTCCTGGTAAGTGAGAGGGCAAGGGCTGGCTCTGAGTCACCAGGTGTCAGCAGTACTGGACGAACTTACATCCTCAAAGAACCAAGAAAAGAAAGGTCTTCAAGTTCATAATTTGAAATAACTTTTGATGTGGACCTTTCTTTACTAACTTGTCGCAGATTCAAATAGGGAACATCCCATACAAAACCTGTGTTCTGCCAATCTTTTAAAAGTAGACCATTTTGACAGGGAGAGACGGAATCACAAAGTGGTTTTAATTTGCCTTTCCCTGATGGCTAAGAATGGTGAACACCTTTTAAATATCACTGAGCCATTTGCGTGTCTTCTGAGAACTCTCTGTGTAGGTTCAGAGCTCACTTTTTAATTGGGTTGTTAATTTTCTTGGTGCTGGTTTTGAGTTCTATGTATATTCTAGACACCAAGCTGCCACCAGTTGTAGAGCTGGTACAAATGTTTCCTTTCTGTAGGCCGCCTCTTCAGGTGATTAACAGTTTTCTTTGTAATAAGAAGCCTTTTCATTTTATGAAGCTCCACTTATTGTTGCTGCAGCTTCCTGGGTGACCAGATTGTTATCCAGAAAGTCCTTACCAGAACTTACATCCCCAAGTATACCTCCCACTCTTCCTTCCGGAAGCTTTGGAGTTTCAGGTCTAACACTGAGAACTTAGCTCCACTCGGAATTGTTTGTGTTCAGGGTGAGAGACAAGGACTAATTTTCATTCTTATATATCCAGGTTTACCAACACCATCTGCTAAAGATTCTGTATTTTTTTCTTCGATATATGTTTTTTGCCATTTTTGTTCAAAATAAGTTGTCCATGGGAACATGGACTTATATTTGAGACCCTGATTCTATTCTGTTGATCAGTATGTCTGTATGTCTGTTTTTGTGGCAGTAGCTTGCTGTGTTTATTACCATGGCTCTGTGGTATACGTTGAAAGCAGAAACCATGACACATTTTTTTACAGTGTTCAGGACTGTTTTAGCTATCCAGGGCATTTTGTGCTGCCATATGAATGTTAAGTTTTTTTGAGTTTCTTCTTTTTTAAATTTCTATGAAGAATTATATTGAAATTTAGATTGGGCCTATGTTGTTGTTGTTTTTACTCTTTTTCTCTTTTGACTTTTTTTTCTCCTTCTACTTATTTTCTCTGTCTGCTGGCCACTCTTATCTTTTCTCCTGCCTGGATATTGGCCGTTCATCTCTTTATTAGACCAATCAGGTGTTTTAGACAGGCAAAATAACACAGCTTCACAGAGTTAAACAAATGCAACATGAAAGAATGCAACACATCTTTGCATCACTAAACAAATGTTCCACAGTATAAACAAATGTAACACACCTTAAAATAATATTCCACAACAGGGTTACACTGGATCTATAGATTGCTTTTAATATGAGGGCCATTTTCACAATATTATTCTTACCAATCCATGAGCACGGGAGGTCTCTCCATCTTCTGATGGCTTCTTGATTTCTTTCTTCAGTATTTTGAAGTTTCATTCTGTAGGTCTTTCACTTCTTTGGTTAGGTTTATTTTAGTACTTACTTTTGTGTGTGGCTAGTGTGAGTGGAATTGTTTCCCTTATTTCTTTTCCAGACCCCCTACAAATGATGTACGTTACTTACAATGCTTTTGATTGCCCACCAGAATTTGACGGTAAGACCCTATTGCTGAAGATACCATATACTCTTGTCATGGGACATACAGAAATCAAAGTGGTGCTGACAAGAAATTTTCTCCTTGATGGCTAGCTTTCATAGTTTTGGACGATGTTGTGCAGGCTGCTAAAGGAAGAAGTCATCAACAGTCTTAGCCAGATGTAAATTCTGTCCTTCAATAATGACCAGTATGGTGAAATACGCCCATAGGTAATAGGAGTAACCAAGTGCTTACTGATTAGATTTAAGGGCCACAGCACAAGAGATAACATATATCTGGTACAACCAAAAACTCATGGTTGCTTGTTCACAGGCCCTAGGGTTGAATATACTACTACCATTCTGCTAAATAGACAAAGTATCAAACTGATCTCTAAATTTGAATCTCTCTAAATACAGATGACTTCAGTTTTCACACCTCCTCAGGGAAGTTTCTTTGTGCAGTGGGTGGTGGTTAATACAAGAACTCACAAGCAGCCAAAGTGCAGAGAACGTTGCCAGTGGATTGCTCAGCCACAAATGGCACATCCTTATCATACCCCACTCAAGACTCAGGGACCCTCATAGAAGATCGGATGGAAAGCTATAAGAGCCAGATGCCAGGAAGGACTGGAGTGAAACAGTATCTTCTGGACATGACAGAACAATGGCACTTAATGTTGGCTACAGAAGATTTTTGCAAGGTAAAGTCAGTCAACATTATAACATAGTGGGTAAGGAATCACAAGCTCCTGTTGCTGGAGGGCTTCTCTCCAGGTTCCCCAAGCCCCGCAGTCCCACAATCCACTTATAAAATAATCACTCAGACGCTTATATCACTTATAAACTGTATGGCCGTGGCAGGCTTCTTGCTAACTGTTCTTTTATCTTATATTAACCCATTTTTATAAATCTATAGCTTGCCACGTGGCTGGTGGCTTACCGGCGTCTCTACATGCTCTTCTCCTGGCGGTGGCTGCAGTGTCTCTCCCCTCAGCCTTCCACTTCCCAGAATTCTCCTCTCTCCTTGTCCCACCTACTTCCTGCTTGGCAACCTATTTCTTGCCTGGTCACTGGCCACCAGTGTTTTATTTACATAGAGTGATATCCACAGCAAGCTCCTATTCTTAATTGAGGAGCTATGGACAGCTGATGGCTTCTTGGAGAGGAAGAGTCAGTTGTCTCTAAGGGTGTGGCCTCTAGCACAGCAACTACATTTTTGTGGATGAGCCCATATTCAGGAATACATGGGTAGCACAAATTGAACATGATAGGTTATTTGAAAGCAAAACAAAGTGAGGACATAAAGTTGGGGGCAGGGCTAAAAGTGGTAGTAGATCTTGGAGGAGCTGGGGGAATAAGAATGAGTATGATGAAAATGCATTGTGTGAACTTTTCAAAGATTTAGTAGAGATCTTTATTTTAAAAAAAAGGTAAAACATTAGAGAGGCTAAGCTCAAGTTCAGGAAAGATGGCTTCCATGTTTTAGATTCCGTTTACATTCTCCAATTTTCAAGAAAGGAGATTTGACATCAGTTTGAATAATCTGTGGTCCATTTAATTATAGCTGTTACATGTTGCTCAAATTCCAATTTGAAATTAGATACGCAACCCACCATCCCATAGGAAACTACCCTGGAAATACCTCCTCCCATGAAGAAATAACTGATTCTTTGACCTCTTTATAAATGTCCTATTTTATTCCATTTCATCTCACAGAAACCAATTACTACCTCAACAAAGAATGAGTCATTCAAGAGTAAATTCTCTTATCACTAGAATCTTTCGGCTTCATTTTTCAGTGTTAGCAAAATTATTTTCTTTTGAGGAAATCTAAGGTTTAGCTCTACAGAAAGAAAGAAAACAGAACTAAGAAAGATCTGTTCAATAAACAAAGTCTTGTGGAACATGCTTCTGGAGAATATTTTTCTGTGCACCAAACGTGAATTTCTTTACGTGAATCTTTGTGTTCTTGGCATAAGCTATGGATCAGAACAACCTTCAAGGTTGTTTTCTTTGTCTCCATCATGCAACTTAGGTCTTCACTCATGCAGAACAAAAACCAAAGAAAATATGTGACTTGAATTCCAAGTGTTATTTCTGAAATGAGCCCCTCTAATCAAGGCTTTTGGCTTTGAATCCTGAAATCTGGAGGGGGTAAAATCCACAGGAGGAAGATCCCTGGAATATGCCACAGAAAAGACCAAGTTGTTCCCTGGCAAATTTCTAAACTTGAAGTCTGTTTACTCTTTCCTTCTTTTTTAGTTAAACAAGTAGCTTCAGCTTCATGTAAAAGATGTGTGTGTGTGTGTGTGTGTGTGTGTTTATCCACTTCCTGAAGGTAATTTCTCTATTTTTATTTCTATTTATAAACACACGATCTAAGATCTCCTCAAGAATTAACTTGGACAAGATCAACATATATTAAAAAAAAAAAAAAAGGAAACAGAGCTTGGCATCATTCAGGAAATGCAAAGGAATTCTTGTTTATCTTGATGGTATGACAGCAGTTAAGAGCTAAAAGTTGCTAAAATGGTAGGTACAAAAGGATTTCTGTGTAGTAGAAAACATTTTATACAAAAGCAACAGACCCTATCTGTTTACAAAAGTCAAATGTGGTCAGTATGTTAAGTTTTTCAAGCTCTTCTACGCAGTGAGTATTTGCCTGAAGTAAGATTTTTGCCAAACTCAATGCAGAATACAGACAGAAAAAGAGTTACTCTGGTTGAGTTGGGCCTATTAGTAAGCTCCACATAAGCCTCAAGGTTTGACAGAGTTTTAAAGATATATTTCGTTTTAGAAAAATCAGTGAATCAGTGTCAGTTTAATCCCCTACTGCTGTGGGATGAAAACTTCAAACTACACCCTACTAGATCCCAAACCTCAGACAGTTTAGTTTTGGTGTGTGTACATGTGTACACGTGCGTGCGTGCATTCGTGCGTGTGTGGTTGTGTGTGTGTGTGTGTGTGTGTGTGTGTGTGTGTGTGTGTTATGCATAGGTGAATTTCTGCTCTGGAATTTTGTTGTGGAGATATGTGACAAGACACATAAAGTACTTGGTGCAGCACTTAGCTAAAGGTAAGATGGCCAAGCATTGGCATCTACTCCTGCTAATGACAAACACTGTATTTACTTACTGAGCCTTGGCATCATTCCAGGCTCCAGCTAAAGGGCTGAATAAGCATTCTCTGTGTTAATTTGTAGATGATGACCTTGAGATCTACAGAGCTCAGTTTATTAAATACAAATAATTAGTTGTGAAATTGGATCAAACCTCGGGTTTATTGCCAGAGTTCAGTTGCTTCTTATTAACAAATCCAGCACTCAGCATACCTTTTTATAAGTCAAGCTTTTGGTCTTTGAGCTCTTCCTCACTACCAGAGTCATCCAGAAAAACAGAACCAACTGGAGATAAGACGTTTATCCCATGAACTAGGAAAGTCAGTGATTATAATCAGTCTGAGTCTGAGAACTGGAATTCCAGGTGACATTTTGCAATCAGCCCATCAGTCATTAAAGACAGTAAAAGTTCTTGGTGGGACATAGAAGTGTTTCTACATTTTTTTTTGTTCACTTTTATCTTCCTTGTTGGAGAGCTGGGGTCTGCCATTTACTATGTAGAGCTCTTTGGGGATTTCATTTGCCATTCTTCATTCAAGCAGTGGGTCTCTGTCTCCTCCTTCACATCTGAAGTCATCTTTCGTGGAGGTTAAAATGATCCACACACAAATCCCTTTTAAGTGCAAGCTTAGCTCCTCCTACAGCTTGAAATGGTGTTGCTTCTGTGGTGAGATCATCCGCTTCCCTGTCTCTTGAGAGTGCTACTTTATTCTGCTCATCTATTCCTCAGGCATTTGGTAATATTCTTCCAGGGTAAGCTGCTTTGCTCACAGAATCGTTCTCAACAGAAAGAAGGTAATGATCACATTGGACTCACTGATGTGTTCGTCTTTGCATCAACAATAGCCAACATATATTGAGCATTTAGTCTCTGAGGGATATTGTGTTAATTACTGCAACCAATTTACCGCATTTATTCTGTCCAAAAAGCCTTATGTTACACAATAGAGTGTTTGCACAAAACATACACATCTGCATACTTTGAACACTTTAAATCATCCCTAGATTATTTGTAGTGCCTAATAAAAAATGTTACAAAATAGTTGAAGGATGGCAAGAGCAGTGTCTATAATGCATATGTGATTGTTTTCTGAATATCGCAGAGCTGTTAGTTGAATCTGTACATTCAGAGTCTGTGATGTGAAGGAATGTAGGGATATACAAAGTAGTCCAAAGGACCAGCATTTCAGATTGACATGAGAACAAAGTAGGGCATGAGGCCATCAAGCAGGTAGTAGGCAGTCCAGTGAAGAACAGGCAGGAACCACAGGCTCAAAGGCTGTAGGCAAAGGCAGCTCAAGTCTGAACCAAGACAAATGTTGACAGTCTAGAAAAGGAAGAAACTTAGGATGTACAAAAGCAATTAGGAGCCAGTTTGCAGCTGGAAGTTGCATCATACCGTGGGAACCAGAGTAGGGGTGTGGTCCAGGAAAGCAAGGCAGCAGCAGAAAGGAAAGGGCATAGTGATTCCTGGCTGGAGCAACATTTTGGCAGCAGACTGCTCTGGGATCGTAGTCTTAAGATGACTCTCTTAGTTCTCTGACATATTACTTCTTAGGTTCTCTCCCTGAGTCTAGGAACCATGACCCTATTGGTGCCGGCGGAGACAGTTTGTCAGTTGCCGAGGCATCTCAGAGAGAGGGAAGCTCAAGGCATGTCAGAGGCTCATGCCTTGTGCTGTCACCAGGCTATGAGGAAACAGCAGTGATGCAGTGACTGATACTGAGGTGCCAGTAAAGGCCACAAGGGGACAAGGCAGATGGGTTCATCTGAGTGTGTGTGGTAGGAGGATAGAAGACTAGGGTTTAGAAGGGGTTGGCGCTGGGGTCATACATATGGTGCATATGGATGCTGAAGAAGATGTGTGAATGGAGATGTCCACATTCTAGGGAGGTACAGCAGGAGAGACAGTGCATGGTCCCTGGAAATCAGAGCCTCACTGGAGTCATAGCAACCAAAGCAGGAAGATAAGGAATGAAACAGGCTAGTAGACAGTTTCCAAAGGAATATTGTCTTAGGTTCCTAGCTAGGAAGTGTCCTCATTCTCTCATACAAACAAGAAGCTTCCCTCAGGAGTTCTTATGATGCTGTTTCTGACTATTTCATTTTTCATCTATTCTTGATTTCAATCATCCCTTGGCTTTCATGTCTACCTCCATGTGTTTTCCCTGTAGTAGGAGCCATGCTGTTCCCACAGCTGGATGGAAACAGCTGGACAACTTTTGACTTGAGGGACAACAGTAAGCCATAGGTTTATAGCCAGCAGCCTCACCTCTCCATAGGTTCCATGGTGGTATCTTTTTGTGATTATAAAAGGTAGGTAAGACCCTATGAAATCCATGTTTAACACTTATGGAGGCTTTCTGTTGCACTTGCAAGAATACATGCCCTTAGACTCCTGACCACGGCCTGGAGGGAGTCAGGGTCCTCACATAGGTCCTCACTATCGTCTACCACAGTTGGCAAAATAGCGTTTCTACATCCCAGCCTGTGAACCTTCCTCTCTTCTGCTTCCCAGTCTCTTGAACATGAATTCTCCAGGGCTTCCATCTTCTTACCTTCAAGTCTTTCCTAATAGCTCCCTTTGATGAGGCCCCCAGGGCACTTCCCTCCCATGTCACATGGTGACTCCTCCACAAACTATATGGAAATGGTATTTATTTGTTGTTTCTCTCACTTTATCCAACTCTTGATGCACAGACATTCTGTCTTGCTCACAGCTGCCTCCAGCATCAGCAGTATCACATCTCTGAACATGCCTTCCAGGTGCCTGAGCAGACTCAGATACTTATCTGTCATAAAATAAGGTCACATTGTCTTTTTCTTGCTTTTTAATTATACACATATGTGTGTTTATATTCGGCCGCCTCCACTAGGACACATGCTCTCTCAGGGTAGAGGCCGTTCTTCTTGACTTTAATTATAGATAAATATGTGTGTTTATATTCAGTCTCTTCCACTAGGACACATGCTTTCTCAGGGTAAAGGCCATATGCTACTCAATGACTATAATATACCCCAGTCAGGCACATACCGGGTGACTCCTTATTATGTAATCAATGAATATTAAAATATTCTGAGTTTAATCATAGAATAGAAGGGTACATAGGAATCATATTCCCTTGTTACAGCTATTCTGGGATCTTCCATTTTGTACAAAGGTCATCAACCTCTCTGGTCTAGCAGAGATTACTCTACAGTACTACTTGATGAAGGACCCGGACCTGACTCTGTCATAGCTGGTGACTGTAGAGACATCCTACGTCTGGTCTCACGGTCAGAGGGACGAAGAGCAACCAGCTGAGTCACCCCCGAGCAGGGAATCTGCTGCCCATTGCTGGCAGGCAGGGCAGGCTCAGGGGCCACAGTGTGGGTTTGAACACATGAACTCTGGCCATGCTCTCCCTCTGTCCAGTTGCATTGCTGCAGATTTGCACAGTGTTCAGGCAGCTCCTCTGAGAGAAGGTCTAGCTGCTGAAAGAAAAGACAAAAGGGAGTGTGTAAGGAGCAGGCTAGGAAGACAGAGCCATGGTGACATACATGCTGTACTGGTTAGTTCCTTGTCAGCTCGACCCAAGCTACAGTCATCTTGGAAGAGGATCCACAACTGATAAAATGCCTCTGTCAGATTGCCTGTATATCTTGCTTAATATTGAATGTGGCAGGGCCCAGCCCACTGTGGGCAGTGCTGACCTTGGGTAGGTAGTGATGGGTTGCATAAGAAATCAAGTTGAGCAAGTCTTGGAGAGGCAGGCAGCAAGCAGAAATCCCCCATTGTCTCCGCTTCACTTCCTGCTTCCAGGTTCCTAACTTGAGTGACTGCTTTGGCTTCCCCTGATGATCAACTATAATTTGTAAGCCAAATAAACCCTTTGGTCTCCAAGCTGCTTTCAGCCATGGTGTTTTATTATAGCAACAGAAAGTAACTAGGGCACGTGGGGAGGAATGTGTGGGTCCAGAGATCTGAGCTGCAGAGAGAGGCAAGAAACCAGATGCTACTAAGAAAGCCAAAACTGCTCACCAAACAATGTCTGTTTCCAAAGACATTTTACAAAAGACAATAAATAAGCTACATTTACTTAAAGACCATGACTTTCTACTCACCTCTCACTCTTAACCCCTAAACAATATCCCCCATGAAACTTACAAGTTTTTGTTCACAGAAGGAAATCCTTAAGATTTAAAAAAAATTTTTTTTAATTGATAATTACGTACATATCTCTTTGTAGTTGCCTAAGGAGTCCAGTAAAGGGTGTTGGGTCCCCTACAGCTAGAGTCACAGGTAGTTGTGAACTGCCGGTCATGGATGCTGTGCACCAAGCTTCTGGAAGTGCTCCTAACTCCGGAGCCATCTCCCTGCTCTGTCTGTAACCTGTATCTTTGTTGTGAGCTGCTGTCTTTGAGCAGTGTTAAAAAGGAGAGGGGGTTATTCACAGCTTACAGAAATGTAACTGAAGAACTACACAAATCCTATAGGTACCCACTAAAAAGAAACCCGAATGTGACCCTCCGCCTGTGAGCACGCTCTACTCTTCCTGCACATTTCCCTCTATTAACAATCCATGCTAAAGCCGGGCGGCGGTGGTGGTGGTGGTGGTGGTGGTGGTGGTGGTGGTGGTGGTGGTGCACGCCTTTAATCCCAGCACTCGGGAGGCAGAGCCAGGCAGATCTCTGTGAGTTCAAGGCCAGCCTGGGCTACAGAACAAGATCCAGAACAGGCACCAAAACTATACAGAGAAACCCTGTCTCCAAAAAAAAAAAAAAAAAAAAAAACACCCCCCAAAACCAACCAACCAAACAAAATCTCTTTAATAAACTTCAATTCTGATTCATGTCGCCTTATCTTGGAATTATTTTCTTTGATAAGGTCATGAATTCTGCTTATACTTGAATGGAGACCCCAGTAAGAAAGAGGGGTTCTCCAGGCCACTGCAGGCATGTGGGAGACATAGAATGGAACTGTTCCTCTGTCCCTGGCGGTGACAGAGACATGTCACACTTACACCGAACAATTACCTCAGACTTGGAAGAAATGTGTTTATGAGGTGCCAAGGTTCTGTAGTGGGCACTTTGAGCCAATAGCAGGGTATAGTAGTGACCTAGCTCATGGATCAAAAGGCTCACTTTGCTAGTCTGGGATCTGGGATTCGTGTTCTTACATGGAAAATGGGCAATAGTACTTTGCTTTCCTTTAGATGGCAGGAGAAAGCTTGGAGTAGCTATAAACCTGAGCCAACCACCGCCTGACAGCTGTGTGGGCAGGAGCAAAGCAAGGTCAATCTCTTTATGTGTAAAATGCAGGTGTGGCCATGTAACATGTAATGCTTCAGTCTGGAATTGTCACACCACTGGTTTCTTATTGAGAGCAGCTCTCCCGTGAGTAGTAGGCTGGAGACATTTAGACTCTGCATCCACTCTGCGTCCGTTCTCCACCACACCGCTTACCAGTAGGACACCCTCTTTGATCTGCCTGGCCCGGTCTCCTAACTGAAACGCCAGCTCTGCCACCTGCTGCCTCAGGGCCTCTCGCAAAGTCCTCAGGTCCTCAGCCTCTTCCCTGCATGAAGATAATAGAAAAGGAGACTTCAAAATCATCACCAGATGCAGTCTTCCACGCCCCTCTCACCGAGTGGGTCCTGCCTTTGATATCTCTTCTGAATTTTATCTCTCTCTCTCTCTCTCTCTCTCTCTCTCTCTCTCTCTCTCTCTCTCTCTCTCTCTCTGTGTGTGTGTGTGTGTGTGTGTGTGTGTGTGTGTCCGTGCGCATATGCCTGACACACTGGCGAGCAGAGAGCACCTTACAAGCCGTTCTCCCGATGAAACTCAGGTAGTCAGGCTGGGCAGAGTGAGTGAGTACCTTACCCACTGAGCCATCTCTCTGACCTCTGAGATTGTTTAAAAGAGACATTGGCCTTCAATATTTGATTCAGCTATAGAGATAAGTCTGCTACTAGGGAAGGTACCCCCCCCCAACCCCACCCTGCACTCCCTTTGCGATGGAAGCTATGGATTTGCACTTTATGCAAGTACACTAACATTGAGCCGCATCCCTAACACACCCTTATAAAAAAGAAATCCTATTGTGGTATAATTCATGTATCATGTTTATCTATTTCAGCATACATTATTTGTAAGGAAGTTACCAAATTGGATAAGGATGATGAGCATGCAGCTCTAGAACATGCCATCTCCCAATAAGAATACACAACACCCATGCCCTTTACTATTAAAACTTATTTCCACAGTCACAGGCAATCAATGATACATCCATTTGGGAAATATTTTTAACTCCTGTGACAATAATGTACATTTCAAAACTCTAATAACAACTCCCCCAACATTTGCTTTTGTGCAAGCCTCATTCCTATCAATTAAAGCAATCCTGCTGGCCTTCCCCATCCTCCCAGCTAATTGCCCCTCTTCTAACCTCCCCAAATAGCCCCAATCTTCAATAAGAGTGTGCCCATCCAGTGATGGCTCTCTCAGCTTCACACTGAGAAAGCAAAACGAAGACCATGAAAGCAGAGGAAAAGCTGGCTGATTTCTCATTAGCCCTGCTCCATCATGCTCGTCTGCCTTGCCTGCTCTGATTACCTTCCCTTGCTCCAGGTGTGGGGTCTGGGACTTACTTTCATGCTTGCCTTAGATAATTACCTTTCCTCTTCTGACATGTCCCTGGGAAAGAGTGCCTGCTGTCCCATGAAGTGCTGTTCAATTTCCTCTAAGTGCTCCTGGAAACTCTGGCACACCATCTTCATGGTTTCCATCTCATAGACTGTGCACTGACAACAGACAGAAAACCCAAAGCTGGTGACCTGTCTGCTAACATGGCTGGAGGGCTGGGCTCTGCCTTCCTTCCCATTTGGAATTCACTGTTTGCAAAGAAGCCCAACTGCTAACATTTTTAGAAGAGACCAGGGAGACCTAGTCTGCAGCTTTGGATGAAATTAGAGGTGGCATTTGACTAAGACAAAGGGGAGCCGTTGCTGAGTGGTACTTGGGTGGGAATTAATTATGTACTGGGGAGTCCAAGCCAGTCCTACACAATAGGCAGATGCAAGAAGGTGGACAGAGGAGAAGAGGGAGAACCATCAGAAAGCAGACTTACACTTAGAAAAATGGAGCTTCCTTTAATCTTTCTCAGTATTGGTACCCAGAACCCCATCACTCTTAGCATCGAGAACACTGAACACATCTACTCGTGTGTAGTTGTTCAGGAAAATCTGCTTAGAATGCTTTTTACTAGTTTTACCCTTGCTTCGCCATAATCCTCGAAGAGGGAAATCTGCAGGATCCACTCTACCCATCTAACAATCCCAACCGAGAGAAATGTTAGGCATCCATGCTCTCTATAAGTTAGAATCAAGACTTGAGCTCTTCTTGTCCCCAGGTTCCATCAGTCTTCAACCCTTGCTGTCTTTGGAGTTTCAATTTAATATCTTCTTGCAACCTCCAAGAGTTATGGAATTTTTTACAGCTAATAAGTCTGACTTGTTGTGAGTTGACAAGAATCCGGCATACCACTTGACCATGCCCTTAGGTTGACCACCCACTATCATTCAATTAAATTGCTTACCTAAGTGTTGTGGGATACTGATCACACTGTGAACCCTGAGTTTACATTTGCTTTAATTAAATAAATTAACCTTGGCTTAGGAGGCTAACAGAAAGTAATCATAGAGCATCACAGGGCATCTGGAAGAGATAGAGAGATGCTGGAAGTAGTAGGGAGGGGTTTTGAGTGGCACAGCTTTTTTTGGTTTGGCAGAGATGCAGGTAAGGCGAAAAGGGCTTCTTGGACACTAACATGGAATAGACACTAACATGAATGGCAGTGTGGACACGACAGGGATGCTACACCCATGAATTCTCAACAACCTGACTGAGAATTCAACCCAGCCTCTCTGAGCTAGCAGGTTTTCACCCCAGCCTTTGAATCTTGAGTCTTATTTATAAATAGAACAATAGAGATTTAGTCAAAGCTACCTTTGACAGCAGTGACAGAGCCAGTGCCTGTGGGAACAGAATTCCCATCAGGCTGTGGCTTGAGAGGCAGAAGCAGGCCGGTACCTGCAGAGTTGCAATTGCTGGCTGGAACAGCAGTAGATTAAGGTGCAGTCATAGTGATGAAGTAAAACAATACCTAAGAAAGCTCAAGGTTGCCAGAACACACACACACACACACACACACACACACACACACACACACACTTGGAAACAAACAAACAAAAACTAGTTTTCACTCTCATCAAGCACTGATTGCCTGTAGCTTTTCATCTATGGGTAAAAACTGGTTTAATTTTCTTCCATATATGCTCTCATACATGGTGTGGTCTTCGTAGGTCTTGTGCAGACAGCCAGGTTGTAATGGGTGTAATATCCCTGTCATGTCCACACTGCCATTCATGTTAGGAGATCAGCAAATCAGCATGGTGTCCCACAGGCAGACTGGGCTCAGTGACTCCCAGATGCACAGAGGACATCAGTCAAAGTGGTGGAAACAGATTTATTTGATTCAGAAACTACTGGCAGTAAGGGAAAGAGCTGGACTTCATTTTGACCTGTGCAGGAGTGATATGGGCACTTTAAAGAAAGAAAGAGAGAAGGGGGGCTCAGTGGATTTAATGAAGTAGAAAACGGTGAAATGGCAAGGGGCCAGGTATGTTTGTGAGCTGATCTCCTGTCAGCAATCCCCCTTGTTTTGCAGGCTGTATTGGATGATTCTTTGTGTACACCTATGACCCAGATCCCCAGGGTCGCTGCCATCCGACTTCAAGTGCTGATAATGCTGGTGGGTTCTGTCTCTATCAGACCTTCTTCCAGATCAGTAAGAGATGCTATTGGCTGTGGCTTATCATCTTCCTCCCTTTTTCCCTTAACTCAAGTCTAATGCTTTACAAGCAGCAATGTGTCTAACTAAAAATCTGCATTCCCTAATCTTCTCTTCCAATGCTGATATCCAAAGAATGGGATCACAGAGGATGTTGTGGGCTTTTTGAGAAGCAATTTTAATGAGAATCATTTGACTGCTGGGCCATGGACCCTACCATCCTCTGCCTCACTTTCTAGAAAGTCCAAGATTGGTTTTTATCTTTATCCTCAAAATCACATAGATCATGGCAGTTTGGTGATTATTTTTTCACCTAGAAGCTTCATAATGGGAATATTATTCTAAGACTGATAATTTGATAAGAAAATGCCACATTATCTTGTTTTGAGTTATTTTATTCTGACTGATATATTTAGCTTTAGCATGAGTGAACTCAAACCAGCTGAGGGAAGACTTTGACACATATTGATGTTGACGAGAATGCTTAAAACATTACCAAATTATGACTTATAAAAAATGGAAACCATTTTGGAGTCCACGTGAGCATCTTTTGCAGATAAGTGTTTAGACACAAACCCTTTAACAGCTGTGTCTGTAGTCAAAAACGTTATTCAGATTTCAAATCTAAGTCACGGGGTGGATCTTTTCCTTCTCAGTATCTAACCAACTCACTTCATGGAGTGAAGTGTAACGAGACAGTATGAGGAGGCACATTTCCCTCAGGAGGGAGCTGGCTCAGTGCTTTGAGTCAATTCAGGTGCAAGGAAGGGCAAGGCCAGACCACAGCAGCACAGTGCTCAAGCAGATTGATTTCATTAACATTGAGCTTCAAGCCTCAGCTCGATGTTTGGGGGTAACCCTTTGTGAATGGAATTTATGCGCTGTAGGGCTTGGATTTGGGAATAGCTGATGGCCAGATTCTGATTTAAGACTGCAGTGCTGTGGAACATTCTAAAGTGCTGCCATCTCCTGGTCATTCAGAAATACACAGTATAGCCCCAGAACCGGCAAAAAAGATTTCAGAAGAAAGGAAAATGCAGGCAAGGGGAATGGGAAAGGGGATGGCACATCGGTGTTGATCTCTGTTGTCTGATGTAAAATCTGGGTCACACCTACATAAAACACAAGGTCTGCTCTACTGGCTCAACTCATTGATGCAAACGTCAACAGTAAGAGTGACAGTATAAAACCAACCCCCAAACAACAACACAACCTTTCATTTTTTAATTAACTCACACTTTTTAAACTTGGTACAATTTCCTTTTCTTTTAACCTAAACCTATAAATATTATAGAAGACTCAGAAATCTTATTTCTAATGCATCTTATCCTGGAAATATGTTTGGCTTTGTATTAACATATTTTAATTAAATTACTCCCAAGAATTCACACATAAAAGATTAACTACATGAACAAATAAGTTTTCCACTAATAAATTATTGTTTAAAAAACCCTCATGTACAATTCCAATTCTAAACACATCAACAAACCATTCTTCTAGATAAGCTAGAAGACCACAAAGCCTGCTGTGGGTTTCTCCATAGTGTTGTGCATCATTGGTTAAAAGACAATGGGATGGGGGATACTTTTCCAAATCAAGATTTTATCCAAATTTGCTCTTACTTTCAACATCTACTTTAAATGACTCTTGTCATTTGACAGATAGCATCCATTTCTGTCTGAAAACCCATGGCCTGGTTCCTAGTTATTTTTGTCCTAATATTTCCTGACCCTAGCTATCCCAAAGCATTCATCAAGCCATGTTTCCTGCAGAACCTTTTTTCAGGTTTCACAGACCCAACCAGGTGAATTCTCAGCCTCAGTCACAGCACATGTCACCACATGAGCTGCTTTTCCTCACCATTCCTCAAGTTTCTTGAATAATACCCTGCTCATAGCAGAAAGCAACCCCATGCATACCTAAGTGTGTGGGTGCAAGCATGTGTGTGTGTGCACACGTGCACGTGTGTGTGTGTGTGTGTGTGTGTGTGTGTGTGTCTGCAAATAGATATACATATCTGAGCACATGAACTCACCATTCCCATTGAATGAGTATTTCTGATCCCTTAAATTTAAAGGAAAATACATGGCTATCTAGTAAAACTCTGTAGGACATCCATTTCAGCCAAAGCAATTCCCTTTGTGTCTTTTCTGTATAATTACAATTTCTGGTTTTGGTGTTGTTGATGTTAGGGCTATGTATGTGTCCATGTTCATGTATGTGTAGGTACGTGTGTGCATTTGAGTCAGAGGTTGGCATCAAGTATCTTTCTCAATCATCCTCTGCCTTATTTAGGGGGTTAGACTCTCTAGATAAACCTGGAGCTCACTTATTCAGCTGGATAGGCTAGACAGTAAGCTCCAGGGAATCATCTGTTTCTGCACCATCACCCCAGAACTGAAATTACAGGTGCATGCTCCCCGCCCCCAGCTTTTTATGTAGGTACCGAAGATACAAACTCAGGTGCTCATGCTTGTGCAGCAAGCACCTTACTGAACCATCTCCCCAACCCCTGATAATTCCAGACTCAGAGGAGGAGGGCTAAGGCATTGTGAGGCAAGGGCTGGAAAAGCATGGGGAGCAAAATTCACACTCAATCAACTGCTGCTAGTTTGACACCTACATGCGAGTCTGAGGATGATGATTACACACAACGGGTCACAAAACCTTTCTATGCTGTAGTGCCAAATGAAGCTGAACATCTGTTTTCAGATGTCAAATCATTCCGCACAGCTGGAAGTATGTAAGTCTTGGGTCTCCTTCTGACAGAAATAGAGAAGGAAAGGCTCTGGTTCATATTCAGGGAAACTCCTGGCACTGGCCCAGGTTCACTCTCTACCTCTATCATAAGCAGCCGCTTTAACCTAGAACTAGCTTTGGGTCCTTACACCTGAGTTTTTCCAGGTCTCATCAAGTTGATTGCAATTCTCAATGCAATCATCTTCTAGCTTCTCAGTCTACTAGTACGTGCTTGTTATTTCTCTTCTTAACATTGCCAAGAAATTATTTACATTCTTTTTAATTGGCAGGGGTGACATGATGAGAAAACAGATTTAACATCTTACCACAGCATTATAATTAACAAATTATATTGGATATGACTTGAAGGACTCGTCTGAATTTTTGCATGTAATTTTGATTGTATTTTTCTTGTCATTTCAAATAGAATGTAAAACTAAATATGATTTAATTTATGCTTCTTTGTAAGGTCTGACTATGTAGCCTTTAGCACTTGCTACATAGACCAGACTGACCTTGAACTTATAATGATCCTCTTGCCTTAATCTACTGGTTAATGATGTTACAGAAATATGCCACCATACCTGGACTAGGCTTTCATTACAGAAAAAGGGATGTTTATTTCTATGGTCTAATTGTTTGTATAGGATTTCAAATAACTCCTTCTTTAGCTAACTTTCATGCCCAGCATGATTTCATATAAACTAAATGGTCAAGTGAATGCTAATTGTTCCAGAGCTATGGTGTTCAATCTTGACAACACTTACATTTTAAACTAAATCATTGTTGTGAGGCTATCCTGTGCGTGTATAGTAGCATGTCCAACAGCATCTCTGGTCCTTGCTCATTTGTTGCCAGTATCACCCACTACACTTTCGGCTGTGACAAGTAAAGATGTCCCAAAGATTGGCAATGTCATCTGATGTAGGGCCAGGGGAGGAAATCATTCATAGTAGAAGAATAATTCCTTAAAGCACTTATAAGCCTTCAATAAATGAGTACAGTGGTGATTTTCCTATTCTCCTAGATTTTATTTAATTTATTTTGGTACTGAAGATTGAGGTACTGAGATGTTCTACCACTGAGCTATATCCCCAGCTCCATTCTCCAGGATTTGAACCTAGATATTTTGACACTAGGATCCCAGCTACACATCAGCCTTTGCCCTTTTCCTCCTCTGAATAAAATACCCAGAATTGATTATAATGCCTAGATGAAGCTTTCTATGATTAGCATAACCTTTATTCTTGGCTCATTCTTAAATATTCTAAATGTCTGGTGTCTTGCAATCTGAAAATTAGTTTCTCAGTTTATATTAGACTTATGTAGAGTTCTATATGTTAAAAGTCCATATGATAATTTACTTTATTTTTCACATAATTATTCTCATACAGATTTAGATATTTTAAAGTTGGGCACATCTTTGTCTAAGAATTTGGGTTGAGATTCACCACTTAGTGGTTGGGAAGATTATCCAAACTCTCTCAGTTCTAGTTTTGTTTGTTTGTTTGTTTTGTTTTGTTTTTTATTTACAAAATAGAGAGTACTTGCCACATAATAGAAATCCAATAAATGTTTATGGCATGTAAGAAACTGAAGGTTAAATGACACAATATAAATCAAATGTTTAGAATAGACATTCATTATATTTTTTGTGGGATTAAAAGATATAAGTGAACCCATTGGGCATTGGACCATAGTACTCAGTAAGTCACAGTTCCTCTGCAATGTCTCTGAACAGTTGTAGTCCTGCATCATCAAGGCCCTTTACTCTTTGTATGTAAAATTTCAGATGTGAGAGTCTCAATATTTTACTCGATAGTTATTCTGGAACTCCGAGATTATCCCTATCCTGAAAATGATGAAAAAGAGCATGAAAAAGACTCATTAAAGACAAGTGTGTTAATCTAGGGTTGAAGTCCATTGACATCACTCAGCTTTTAGTAAACCCAGTACTCACGTTTAAGCCAGTTACCAAAGGTTGACCAGCAGTCCCTCTACATGACATCAGAGGTTCACGTAATACAGCAAAAATAAAACAGTAATACAAATTGATGATTAGAGTCATACCCCATCAATTAATATTACCTTGAGCTTTCTTGGTGTTAAATATTGTGATGAGTCTCTAATTATGTTAAGTGCTTTACAAGCCTTTATTTCATCCCAAAAAAACCTTATGACAATGGAATGAATCAATTCCTTGCATATGTATGTATGTATGTATGTATGTATGCATGCATTTCATGGTACCAGGAATTAAATCCAGGAGTTTAAGCTAGTACTTTACCACTGAGTAAGACCCACAGTACTCATCCCATTGTTTTACATGACAGCCCTAGAGACACAAAATGGCCCAGGTAAGCCCACTGAATTTAAAACCCAGAACTTCTCAGCTAGACTGACTTGGAAATAAGATGGGTCCATTAGTGTTTTATATAGCCTGAAACATATGAGTTTATCTAATAAACTATAAAGCACTCAACAAGCACTCATGTTTGAAAACAAAGTTATGCCCTGAGTTTTCTCTGCCATTAAAGAAGATGAAGACCATTTCTGTGGCATTAGTGGCATACCTACAGCTTTGTAGAGGAAACACTTACAGAACACAAGTCCCTCACAGTAGTGTCCTGAAGTATTTTCAATGTCTTCGTGAACCGGGCTTCAGGATCCTCTGCATGTGAGTACAGGAAATGCCTGCAAATAGAGGGTTCTCGGCCAGGGCTTTGCCTCCTTCCCTGGCAATTGGGACAGTGATGACAGCAGACACAACAGTGGGCAGGTGTGGTGTGGCAGAGGCCTGTTGGGGAGGTACTAGAAAAACCTGTGTCCAAAGAGATGGATTTGGTGAGGGGCCAGGGTCTATGAATTAAGGCCTTATGTGAGGGCCTCGGTTTGCATTCATATGCATAAGTCTGAACAGCAACATCATTGACCTGCTTTGCTTCTGTCTGCACTCTCAGGTCTGTGGTATTAACAGGGTGACATGGACTGCAATCTAAAGCTGTTCCTTTATAGTAGGTCCCCAAATCTGCAATACTCTGAGCAGCTGACACCAGATTGGAGGACATCTGGGTTGACACAGACCAAGAGCTGGCAGCATTTGAGTCAGTGGGAGCATCTCCAGGTGGCTTCTCAAGGTGGGGAACTGACTTATCAGAGTTTTGAACAAGGTCACCTTTATAGGGCGTGGCTCCTCTGTGCTGCTGAGAGTGCTGTGCTAGCTTCTCCTGCACCACTGAGCTTTGCCTGGTGTCAGGGTAGACCTTGCTGCTGTCCTCTGTTCCTGGGATCTCAGAGTCCACGAGATAGAAACTGTCTGGAGTCTGATCAATCCCGGATGACCTTGGCGACTCAAAGTGGTGCCTTTGTATCAGCATTTCCCCAGTACCCTTATGCCTCAGAGACCTGTCTTCCTTTTCTGTGACAGGAGCCACCATGATCCCCATTGTGTTATTCCATGTAGAAGTGACTACAGTTCCAACAAGACTCCCTGGGTATTCTCCCACCATCATGGTCTTGGTGAGGGTCGTATTTGGGGTGAGTATCTCTGGTAGCTCCTTCATAGCCTCAAGTTGAAGCTCCTCTTCCTCCACAGATGCTGAGAACTTTCCTTCCAATATACTCCTATCATGGCTTGACAAAGATGAGCTCATCATGCTCTTGGTTTCAGAGCCATTGGACTCTTGCTGACAGTCCTGCCATGGTGCTGGGCTATGACTCTGATCCCTCGATTTGCTACCTCTACCCTCAGTGGGACTCTGGCTGCCTGGCAAGGAAGACACCTGCAGGAGAAACCGGCATGGGAAAGAATCAGGATGTTGCAGCAGCATTATATGCATATATGTTACCAGTGACACATGTTATGAGCACAAGCTATAAACTTGAAATTATATCAGATTACTACTTCACTTACCACCTCTTCCCTATGATGTTCAGTTCATAATTTAGAAAAACCAAAACAAAAGGGGAAGGAGAAGCAAGTGAGCACCCTGGCACTTGGCCTACTGTGATTTTATCATTCTCTGTCCATTGAGTATATATTTGGTGTGGACTTAAAAACTTTCCATGTGTGGTGTGTGGGTGACCAGCTCCCACTCCCCCCACTCCCCAGGGTACTCTTGAAGAGAGAGGGATAAAAGGTTTAGATAGAAGGATAGAGGGGAGAGAAAAAGACAGAAACACAGGACAGGCTCGGGAGGGCCAGGATCCTTATCCGCCGTCCCCTTCTGTCTCTTCTAAAGGGCCTTTTAAAGGAATGCCAAGGGGTGGAGCAAATGACCTTCCCCCAGCACAGCCAAGCGCAAACCCTTTCAATCACCTGGTAACCACCCACATGGTCAAGCAATCCTCTAATGCAGCTCTGCCAGGTAAAGCAAGCTCAGTTCTCACTAGGAACCTTTGTGGGCCTCCACAGTGGTGGGCACTTTATATTCATCCTTCCAAGTTCTTCAGGAGTGCAGGTATGGTTGGGGATGGTTGATAGGAATGAAACGTATGTAGTAAGCATTCAGTGCCCCATTCCAGCCTCTCCTACCTGGAGGGGATGGGGCTCTGGCAGTTCCTCCAAAAACCCACTGCTGTCTGACTGACAGCTGTTGGTTCTGTCCACTCGGGTGCCTGTGAGAAGAAAAAGACCTGGAGGTTAGGCAAGTGAAAACTTGCTGCCCACAAGACCAGGAGCAAACCCTTCCCATGCCTGGCACTTTAGAAATCCTCTATGGTCTGTCCATGAAGGACTCAATGGGGGACTTCTAAGGACATTTTTTTTTTCCTCAAGTATCGGAAAACTCATGTAAAACTGCACTTACAGCTTCCCAATACAAGAGTAAAACAGACCAGTGGAAGAACTTACTTCCTAAAGCACAATACAATTGATTGTGAGCTGAATCTTTACTAAAGACAAGAAAATCCAAGAAGTGCATATGCCCCTAAACGTCACATTAATAAAACAACAACCCATTCCTATGTAATATGTATGCACATATATATTCTTTTTCCTTTAACTAAATTTTAGGTATGAACCCTCTTCTAACTCTTCCTGGACTCTGAGACTCTAAGACTATAAGGCCAACCTCTAGTGTAGACTGTGGCTTTTGTTACCATGAAACACTGGTCAGGGCAGAGAAAGAACAACGGTGTGTGACCAGGCATCATATGTACATGCTATGTTGTGTTGTGTTATATTGTCTTGGGTTGGGCTGTGCTGTGCTGTGTTGTCTTGGGGTTGAGAGAACAGGTGCCTGATAGCAAGCTACTGTACTAAAGATTAAACTATGGCATTTTATTTTGAGGCAGGGTCTCACATTGCAGGCTGGCCTCAAACTCACTATGTGAGCCAGGGATGATCTAGAACATCTTATCCTCCTGCCTCTACTT
Organism: Peromyscus leucopus; assembly: GCF_004664715.2. NCBI lineage: Eukaryota > Metazoa > Chordata > Mammalia > Rodentia > Cricetidae > Peromyscus > Peromyscus leucopus. The sequence continues at coordinate 74,453,005 of NC_051065.1, read as the reverse complement.
CCTAAATGCTTGGACTACAAGTTTACACTCAGCACATTCAATTTTACGCAGTGCTGTGGGCTAAATCCAGGACTTCACGCATGCTAGGCAAATACTCTGTTAACTGAGTTTCACTCAGCTCAAATTATTGGATTCCTGTTTTTCTCTAATAACAGTTGCTTACATTAGAAGGCCTTATTTTCTCTGGGGGGAAAAAAAAACCCCACAAAGTGTGAGTCTGGAAGTTGGTCAAAAAGGGTGATTTTTGATAGATACTATGCTTAGATATCTGTGGTGATATTGTGTTCCCCAATATATTGTGCACCCTAAAAAACTTATCTGGGATCAGAGAACAGAAGAGCCACTAGATAGACATAGAGGCCAGAAAATGGTGGCACATATACCTTTAATCCTATTACTTGGGAAGCAGAGATCTGTATGGATCTCTGAGTTCAAGACCACACTAGGAACAGAGCCAGGTGCGGTGGCACACACCTTTAATCCAGCACTTGAGATCTCTTGCCTTTGCTTGGGAAAGACACATGCCTTTAATCCCAGGAAGTGATGATAGGAAGCGGAAAGGTATATAAGGTGTGAAAACCAGGAACTAAGGCCCTTTAAGCTTTGAAGCTTTTAGCAGCAATTTAGCTGAGATCCATTTTGGAAGAAGACTCAGAGGCTTCCAGTTTGAGGAAACAGGATCGGCTGAAGAGATGGCAAGGTGAGGTTAGCTGTGGCTTGTTCTGTTTCTCTGATCTTCCAGCATTCATCCCAATACCTGGCTCTGGGTTTGTTTTTATTAATAGACCTTTTAAGGTTCGTCTTACAGAGATATCTGGCACCCAAGTAAAAAATAACGTAATTTTCCATTGCTTGGACAGCTAACTGCTGATGAAAAGCTTAGAGATCTTAGCTACTGCTTAGATTTTTCAGACCAAGGCTTGAGGATGCCTTCATTAACATAAATGCTTTCTACCCACAGGACTGTCTTTAGCCAGTTTTAACTGTCATGTGTCTGACAAAGTAGAAATGGTCTCTGAGGTGGTCCAGTCAGCCCATGCCTACCTCCTTTGTCCTGGGATCAAAGCTGGAAGAAGGATGCTGACCTTCCTATTATTAAGTAGCACAAACCTCACATTCTTTAATTCAGACTCAAGAACAATAGACATAAGCATTTTATAGCTGAACCTGGCTGAGATTGAGGAACTCAGAGGAAAACTTTGAGGTAACAGTTCCTCTGTCATAACCATCACTTCTTATTGCGCTGTTAAGGATAAAATATGGAAATAGTCATCCAAGATTGACCTTAAATGGACTTTGGCTTTCAGCAAGTTGGAGTAATAGGGACTAGACTTTCTCTATTTCAGAAATAATCCGATACTGGACAAAGAATGGAAAAAAATGGTTTTAGTTGTGTTTTAGGACAGCAGACAGCAACTCATGAGAGCAATAACTAAGCAGGCTCAGTGATGTGAGCTCCATGGTTACCCAGATATCTGCCTCTAGTTTTCAAACCTTGGTACAGGAACAGGTAATCATAGAGGTTTGGAAGACACCTTTAATAAAGGTGTCTTGAGACTCCAGCAAGACTGAACCATCTGGAGTTTGCTAGGCCGGCTGAGAGAAAAAGAAAGTCCTGTGGAGGAAGAGTTCTCAGCTCCCTCTTGAGCTATGCTCCAGCATAGGGGAGAAGCCATCTGAAGGCATTGGAGGAAACAGGGCTCAGCATTTACCCAGGGCCAAGAATAGGTCGTGATTCCTGCCTGCCATATATGGAAACTTCATAATACACATAGCACAGTGAAGGTCCCGACTTGGAGGTGAGGACTCAGTAGCCTGAGAATAAACATTGTTCTGGTTCCTCACACTAACTTAAAAATAATACTCAAATGCATCAGAGTGTTTCCTGGCAACTCAACTCTGCCCCAGAAGTAAGCTCAAGAATAGCTTTTCAGGAAGGCAGCAATACTTACCACATGCAAAATTAAATCTACACCACTTAGCATCTCCTATAAGATACCAGATATGTGAAATGTTTGCTCACTCTTTCAATGCACAGTTCCAAACCTATGGTCACACTGAGGGCTGCTGTGGGATGTTCTGTATGTCCTGTGGGAGTCCATTCTCGGGTTCCTCGTGGCTTTACCCAGCAGGTCCGCACAGAGGATGATTAGGACCACAAGCCTGAGTGCAGGTGTCTGAGATGATCTGCACTTGGCTGTACTGGGGGATGGTCTGTATATCAAGTTGCTCTGATTGGTCAATAAATAAAACCTGATTGGCCGTGGCTAGGCAGGAAGTATAGGCAGGTCTAACAGAGAGGAGAAATAAAAGAACAGGAAGGCAGGAGTCACTGCCTGGAGCTGCCGCCAGGACAAGGAAGATGTAAAGTACCGAGAGCCACGTGGCAAGGTATAGATTTATAGAAATGGATTGATTTAAGCTATAAGAACAGTTAGCAAGAAGCCTGCCATGGCCATAGAGATTGTAAGCAAAATAAGTCTCTGTTTACTTGGTTGGGTCTGAGCGGCTATGGGACTGGCGGGTGACAGAGATTTTCCTGACTGTGGGAAAGGCAGGAAAACTCTAGCTACAGAGGGCCTTTACGAAACATAGTGGGTCACACAGCCCAACACAACAACAAAAAGATGGGAATGTGTGGGAAATCTTTGTAGGGAAGAGGATGGGGAGGGACATAAGGCTGGTGGGGAGGAATAATCAAAATGCATTGTATACATGAAGGAAATTGCCAATGAAGAAATATAATTAACCATAAAAGAAGCAGGTAAATAGGACCCAAACAGGGAGAGAAAAACTGACAAATGGAAACCAATCAAGAATTGATGATGATGTTAGAAAAATCAGACAAGGACATTAAGACACTTATAACTATATGCCATATGGCCAGGAACCTAGGAATATGATGAGATGTGTGAAGTGCAGACATTGAAGGTGTGTGTATGTGCGTGTGCATTGTGTGTGTTTAAAGACCTGAATCCAATTAAAGATGAAAATTATACTGTTTATGATAGTTTATAATTGATAAGAATAAAAGCAAATTAAAGACTATATAATAAAAAAACTTATGAAAATAAGACATAACTTTGGAGATGTTTCCAAATCAGATATGGAAAGTAAGATTTTAAGTGGTAAAAAACCACATCAGTGTACTATGGAACCGCTCTGGGCAGCTGGGCATATTAATAACTGGAAAATTCCAGAGAGCATTGAAAACACTTGAAATGTTTGACAGAAACAAACCCCTAGCACACAGAACATGAAGATAACAGTACCAAGGTACCTCAGAAGCAAATTATTCAACACCAATAATGAAGAGAAAAAGCCTTAAAATCAACCCCATATAACATACACCATGAACAAAGATAAAAGCAGAGGGAGAATTAGCTTTGAAAACAATCCAGGGAAAAGATAGGCGAATGACTCCTTCTGAGGATAGACAGTGAAGAACCTGAAAAGAAGCATCAAACATTTTAAAAAGATTTAACTCCTTTCAAAAGATACCTGAAGACTGGGGGTAAACCAGTGGTTGAGTAGTTACCTAGTATTGTTAAAACCTTGGGTTTGATCCTCAGCTGTCGGGGGAAATTGATTACATAGACAAAAATGATAACAAATAGTGTGGGGTACAAAATACAAAAACCTAGGAGTCCATAAAAAATAAGTACTATTATAACATGGAACAAGTTATATAGCAGGAATTGGTCAAATAAATGCCTTTAAGTATAGCATTCAATTTTTATGGAACATTAGCCCCAGTAATAGAATATTTGCTTGTTACCTATCAATGAAAATAATATTTACCATTTATTATTGGAAATTTATTTTATGATACTTAATTTGTGTAATATATTTAAGACTTGGCCAATCATGTTATAATCAAGCTCAACCAGTATTAAAACTTGTCAGCTGAATACAGGGAACATGAGAGGAGAGTGGGGTGATTTTCTGGGTTAAAGGTTTTAGTGGAGATTGGGAGAGAAGAGGGAGGAGGATGAGTTAATGGAGGGTGACATGAAGAAGCCTAATGTGTATCCACTAGTTTTCAAGCCAATTTAAAAATGTAATCTAAAAACAGGAGTTTGAACACAAGTTCCTTCATGGGTGGAAAATGCTGCTCCAAGAAGACATGAATTCTTAATTGAAAATCTGGGTGCTGAGCACAGGATGCCTTCATAGATGAGTTATTGGCCAAAGGCCCCAGAGCTACCCCCAAACAACATGGGCTACTGCTATTGTTCTTGGTTGCTAACCACAACTAGATGCTATGTCCCTTTCTCTGAAGACACCACTCACTTTGAATGTAGGACATACAGAAATCAATTTGTACTGACCCAGAAACTCTCCACTTGATGGGGAGCTGACATAGAGCCAGAAGGTGCAATGCAGGTTGCTGAGAGAGAAGAAACATCAATGATCTTATCCAGATGTGAACCCCACATGCTTTAATACTGACCTGCCTGGAAAGATGTGCCCATTGGAGCAATAGGGGCATGGCAGTTTGGTAGGCACCCAATCCCTTTCTGATTGGATCTGAGGCCCCACCCCACAGGAAGGGGTTCATGTCTGATACTGTACACCTGGTCAAAAGCCCATGACTAGAGGAGTCATAGGGCCCTAGAGGGGAAACTTACAAATTTGTTATTTGGCAAAATGGTCATGTTGTCAACTTGTTTCCTTAATATTTCTATTTCTTTCCACAGATTTGTCTTGCTGGGGTTACAGCTCATGCAGAGACACATAACTGGTCCAAGTTTCAAGCTGAAGTAACCCCAAGTGTTTAGCTGTGGATGAGTTGTCTATATTAGCCTCTTCCTCCACCCCACAGTATTAAAGGCTCAGAAGAAAGAACAAAAAGAATGGATGAGCTATTAAGGTGGGGAGATCTGTGAAATGCTAATTTCTGGACATGACATCCATCATTGCTTCACAATCAGCCACAGCCCAGTTACCTGCAGAGAACAAGCCAGTCAAAATCCCAGCAATTCCAGCATGGGTTGGAGAAGAGCTATTTGACAATTGGAAGATGCTGAAGAAGGGAGAATCACTCTCCTCTGTGGATATGGCGTATAAATAGGTTGCCCATGTCCTCATGGATAGCCCCACACCTATCTGCATATAGGCAGCACTAGTTGGACTCAGGGAGTTTTCAATAAAAACAATGAGGAAAGAAGGGAAAAGAAGGAGATGGGGGTGGATACTAGGGAGTATTGGAGGGAGAAACTTGTGGTGATATTTTATTTGTGCTGAAATGTGGGGATATTTTATTTGTGCTTTAATAAATAAAGCTTGCCTGGAGATCAGAGGAAAAAGCCAGCCACAACACAGAAGTCATACAATGTTAGTACATGCTTTTAATCCTATTACTTGGCAGGCAGGATCTCTGTGTGTTCAAGGCCACACTGGAAACAGAGCCAGGTCACATGCCTTAAATTCCAAAACTAGTTAGCCATGAAGGTCTGGAGGTCTGTACAGACAGACAGGAAGTGACAGGGCTGTGTAGGAAGAGGAAGTGATGTAGCTGAACAGAGAGAGCAAATCAGATGGCAGAACAGCAAGGCATATAGGCATGGGTAGACAGGTACTAACTCTCATTTGGAAGCTGCAGAGTTGGTGAGGTAAGGTTGGCTGGTGGCTTTCCCTATTTCCCTGATCGCTCTAAGGCTTTCACCCCTATATTTGACTCCATGTTTTTTATTTAATAAAACCATTTAGAAATTCATCTACAGGGAGTGGTAAATGAATAGGATCAAAATATGTTGTATAAATGTATGAAATTTCAAAGGATAAACAGAATATTATTTTAAGAAACTTCTTCTGGTCCTTTTGAAATTAGGAAAAAAATCCACTGTTTTGTAATTTATGTGAAAAGTAGATAATTACTATAGTATATCATTTCAAAAGCTTGGTGTAGATTTTCTATTTTTTTTTGCATATTACCCTGACTACTTTTCCTACAGTGTGCCTACTCAACAGCTGAGTGACAGACCATTCTTGAACACTTTCTACATCAATTTCCTATTCCAAGCTACCTTATGTGCTTTAGGGCACCTGGCAGCCCGTTTCTTCTACTCAGCCCTTAGGAGCCCCTGACAGAAGACATTCAGTAAGTAGCACTAACTTCCCCATCTCCTTCATCACCCCTGACTATACCATTAAGAGCAAAACATCCTTGGAAGAGTCTTAAGCCTTGGGGAAGGGTAAGGATGTGCAGCCATTTGTTTTGGTGAAGGGTTTGAGCCATAGCCTGTGAAAGACTCCCAGCACAACATTGTTATTCACCTTCCCAGAGAATCTCTACAAGATTCTTGTTCTGGAGCAGGAGCCAAAAGTGTGATGTGTGATGGCTAATGGCTGCTATGATTCCTGCCATTCTCAGAGGAAATGCTGTATTTTGCCACTAAACCAAAATCTGTCCGTGTCTGGTTTGTCTCTAACCACTTGGTACAAATGCAAATACTTTTGTCCCTGAGATCTGCAGCTGATTGGTTCCAAGGAACTCCACCCCTCAGAATAACCAAATCTCTAGATACTCAAGTCTCTACTCAAAATGCCGAAATACCTGCGTATGATATATACATATCCTTCCTTGCCTCGTGAATCATCTTAGATTACTTACAATACCTAATATAATTTAAATTGTATATAAAAGTTGTTGTACTGTATAGTTTAAGGGACAGCAAAGGGGAAAGTCTATGCATTTAATATATACAACATATTTCTAATAGTTTCAGTCCAGTGTGCACAGATGAATGAAGCTCTTCTGGGTCTGGGGGACTCACTGTAAACAGTCCAAAGCACTAAAGGTCTCTACATCACAGGAGTCATTTGTTCCAATGGGTGTGTATTTGTGTGTTAACAATAGTTGCCTTTCGTTAACTATACTCATATAAATCACATAATTGTTAAGTCTCACTAAAGTGAAATCTCTGGAATTTAATTAAACTTAACAAAGGGCCAAACTGAGATTTCACTTCTGTGGTAAGACTCAACAACACAGTGTACCTGATTCTCTGGGAAGAGTGAATTTTCATTTTGTATTTGCTTTAGAAGTCAAATGTGTGCAACCTGAATCATTCTGAGAGGTTGAAGGAAAATGTGGGCCAATTTAGGAGACTAGGATCTTTGCCCCTTACAAAGGGGTTTCAGTGACTATCAACAACTAGGTGCTGGATTTTCTCATTTTAAACATTTCGTTAGGGCTGTAGGAGTTAAGCCAAGATAAAGGATGAGAAATCACCTAGCCTGCGATGGCTATGATGGATTATTAAGCAAACAGATAAATACAAATGAGCATCGTTTATCACTGCCGCACCCTCAAGTTCCCACACAGGCAGGAGGGCTTGACTTTCAGAATAAGAACATGGCCTTTGAAAGGTAACAGTGGCACTAACACAGCTGGCCATCCTGCCCAGTTTCTGAAGCCTGTGAGATCATGCCTAGGAGAAATGGAGCAGGTGCCTACTGCCAGGGGACCCTCTGTGGGCACTTAATTCCAAGGAACCATAGCTCTGGCCTAACCTGCTAAGTCAGGCCTTGTTTTTCTATCTTGCTACCTGAGGTTTTTTTTTTCTTCTTCTTCTTCTAGCAAGGACTTACCACCATTCCATTCTCACTGTTCCCTGTTCTAAAGTAATTAGATAAATGAGACCCTTCAGCACCAAAAACTCTCTGCTGGTTTCTTCTTGCCCTCACCAACTGCTGGTTCCTCAACTCTGTCTATTTATCCCATGGCTCAAAGAGGCTAAACTATCCATATATTTTACTGACATCCCATTAGCACACCCAACTGACTCATCTGGAAGATTTATAGCCAGATTTACCAGCTCCGAGTTCCAATTCTCCTACTTAGGAGCTGTTATGCTGATAGAAGGTTAATGCCCAATAATATATGTATGAAACCATGAATACATAAATATGTTGTCTAACTACAGGGAAGTTCCTCCCAAGGAGCATCGTTTTAACCATTACAATTCAGTCTCTATTGGTATAACTGTTAACACTATTAATGACTGCTGTGGCTAGCGTTAATATTCATTAGAAGTCAACTTTTGCAGTGTATAATTGTCTTCTGGGATTTAGATTTTACATTTTCAGTTGGGTGAGCCCTGCCTGCAGGCAGGACTGCTGAAACTGTGTTAACACTACGTTGCCAGGGAGAAAGACGCCTCCGGCACTTTGTGGAAATGACCACCAGATGGCAGCATTACACCAACACAGAGGAGCCAGATCTTTGCCAAGACCCTCTAACTAAAAGGAACCGCCTTTCTGGACTGTGTCAATAGTAAAAGCACCTGAGTTGCATTGAAAATAGTCTGAGTTCAGAGCATCTCAGAAAACAAAAGTAGTAAGGAGTTGAAATGTAAATTGGAAGGAGATTAAAAGAAAGGGGGTGCAGGAACAGGAAGTATGCAGAAATCATACAGAATAAGAAACATTTTTCACCCTCAGACTTTGGGGTTAACCATTTATATCAATAGATTCTGCATTGTCCATTTAATTGCCAAGTGTCTAGCTCATTCATTGTCCCAGGGTAGAAAATTCCATGACAGCTCAACGGTGAGGCTGAGTCACATGTCTTAGAACTGGTGTGGACTTACAGATGAGGCGAAAGCAGATGGCCTGAGGAGGGAGGGGGTAGGAAGCCCGAGATGAGCAGCGGCTGCTTTGCCCAACAGGAAGCAGTGTTTGGACTGCTGTGGTTATCACAAAGGAATTTAAAAATGTTAATTTCAAATGCTTCAGAACATCTTTATGGTTCTGTCTTCAGGTCTCCACATAAGAAGTCAAAATAGAGATACCTACAATTAAACGCTGCAAGCTGCAATACTTTCTAGGGCAGCTGCTCTCAACCTGTGGGTCTTGACCCTTTAGGAGTCAAGCAACTTTTTCACAGGGGTTGCCTAAGACCATCAGAAAACACAGAATATATTTACATAATAACTCCTAACAGCCAAATTACAGTTACAAAATGGCAAGGAAAATAATTTTATGGTTGCACATCTCCACATGAGGAGCTGTATTAAAGGGTCTCAGCATCAGGAAGGGTGAGAATCACTGTTGTAGAGACTTCCTTAGAGTTATCATGCAGCTAGTTTACACATTCTGCTGATAAGGAATTACTCCCATGTGGAAGAAACCATACAAATTCAGAAAATGCGTCTGTAATAGAGATCCTGATCTATAGCCCATCTCATTGTAAGACCTGTGTAAGAGCCTTCTCCGAAGATGGCTCTTTGGCTTTATAGGCATTTCTCCTCACCCATGGGGCCCCTTATGTTCACTCTCACAGGACAGGGTTTCCAGGTCATTTGTCCTTCGTATTTTTGAATAAGCTCTTAGCACAATTTGCTCAGAGACCAAGTCTCCAAATCTAGCTTCAGGAGCTGAGATGCTGTCTGGCCAGTACGGAACAGAGAAGAGTGATTCTCTTCTCCCTCCATGTAGTTAAGTTTCACACACACACAGGCCAGTCAGAAATGTGTCCCTAGTGTTGGGTTATTTTGAAATCTGTCCTTGTCCTGAAAATTAAATGAATGACTCGGTTTGCATCCTTGTGAGATTTGTTTTGGCTCCTGTGAGATTGCGATTGTGTCATGGAGAGGTTGACTTCCATTCTGAAATCTGTCTCTGTCATCTCTGGCTTTCCCAAACATTGCAGCTGTGAGTGAAGTCCTTGCTACTATGGTGAAAAGAACAGGGCATGGGGGCAGAGCCATGGATGTTCCTGGAGAACCCTTCACTCCTAAGAAAGGTACACGGGGTCCCCTCGGGTCCTATATTGCCCTAGATACTGTACGGTGTCAGCAAAGAGCCTGCTCTCATGAGCTCGTATCTGCCTTGGTTCTGTTCCTGGAACTGAAGAGAAGATGGTATGTTAAAGGGTTTAGAAAACCTTTTTGAGAAGTTAGTGCTTCTGTCCATGCCACAAGCTCTGGGTAGCACAGCTTCCTTTGTCGAGGATTTCTATAGCACATCTGAGAGCATCCATGAGCACTCAGATAATGCTTTGCAAGCTCTTGAAGCTTAGATTTTCCCTCTCCCTTTCTCTTATTGCTCCAGGTTCAGCAGTTTCTCCTTCATTCTTTAGTCAGAACAGCTCCTTTTCTTAGTCACTGGAAAGATATTTCTCTAAAATGAACTTATTTGGCTTGATACTATTAAGTATTAATAATTCACTATTATGACAACAGCACACAGTGATGAAGACTCATTAGAAGATGAAAAAACTTGCATAATCTAATCAAGTATTCTATGTACTCTAGCTTAGTGTGTTTTCACTGAGCACACATGTATATATTACAGAGTAATAATGCCCACCCCATAGCCTCCTTCTTTTCAAGTAGTATATTGTGAATTTTTCTTATGAACAATTCCTAAAATGTGTGTGTGCATGTGTAAGCATTTACATTTTCTCTGAATAGACTTCTCTCTTTTATGTTCTTTAGAAGCCTAGAAAGACAACTTTTAGTTTCTTAGACTATTATTCTTAAACTATTACCTGTAATAGTCTATTATTTATTATGTAGATTAATGAATTAATCACCTTTTAAAAGTTTACTATTTAGCCCAACTACAAACCTTGCAAGCCACAATAGTGACCTGCCTTCAAGATATACCCACTGGTGCGACAGTAGCACTGATATTAGGGGAATAACCTACCACTTTTTGATTAGGTTTAGACACACTCCATGATATGGAACCTACACCTCATATTGTTAAGGAGGTCAAGAACTTGAGACTAGATAGGTCATGGGTACCAGGAGAAAACTTTTTAAAAGTACCCTATTTAACTGTCTCTTTTTACTTGAATTGTCGTATTTTTTCCCGTTCAATTAGGCCTTCACTTTTCTTTGCTTCCTTAAGTGTACATCAAAACTTTAATGAACTCTAAATCGTTTTCTTCATCAGGTGTATCTACTCCTTCTGTCATGGTTATTTTGAGGTGCATTTTGTCCTATTGCTTTGGATTTTACGTTATGTGTTTTTGTGACTGTGGTGGACATAGCAAAAGCATGTTGTATTGGATGAGAATCCAAGCCCTTCATTTCTGAAAATCAGCACAATGTCTAGGGCCATCCCATCCTGAATGCCCCTATTTTATCTGAAAATAAGCATTACTCTTAGATCAGGACAGTTTTTCTGTTGAGCTGGAATTCAGTCTGGGGTCTTTGTCAGCTGAGCCTTTGGTGGCTCTCAATCATCTACAAGACACAGGACACAAGTCTTACTTTATGTATTTCTACTGGTGCATTTAAATACTGACCACACTTTCATGTTGAGGTAGAACTGGTTTAGTTTGCATTCATTTATTGAGTGTGTAAGTGGATGGGCCACAGTGTATGAGCAGAGACTAGAGGGCATCTGTCCTCTCCTTCTACCATGCGTGTTCTGAGGATCAGACTCAGTTTAGCAGATTTGGCTAAAGTGTCTTTCTTCATTGAACTCTTGCTGGACCACTAGGACAGCTTTTTAGCTACATCACAAGCTGCTTTCCTGGAGACTTAAAGGAGGATCAAGGAGATGTGAAGCACTCTCCACACCATCTGGCACTCTGAATTTGGCTATATTATCCTTTTACAGTGTTTACTCTTTTGCCAACAATAGTATATTTTATCTGATTGTGTTTTTCTTCTGGTAATTCACAAGACACATAGTATGTCATTAATTTTAATTATGGTTATTATAAGATTCAAATGTATTTCAGATATGATAATTGTTATTGAACATCTAAGAATTGACAGTATTGGCTTGCAGCTAGTCAGTTTTCATTGACATTTTTCCCTCGGCTGTTCAGCTTTCTATGGTATGTTCCACAATTTTGGACATAGTCACTATTACTCTTGGTGTTTTCTCTTTGGATAAAGCCACTTTCACCTGTGACATTCATTGAGCTGGAAGCCTTTGGGTGCTGCCTTGCCCATCCTCTCACACAGGCTACACTCTTAGTGGACCTTGGACCTCCCAAGCTTTTGCCTATATGAACTATTATTGCATCATATGCCAACCTGGAAATCTACAGATTTTTTTGAGTGATAAAATGTCCACTTTAAAACACAACTAACACAGCTCTGCCAATCTTCTGTCATCTGAGGCAAGGGTTTGCTGATAGGTGACAGCAAGAAAAGTCTTCTTCACTGAGGCCACAAATGCACCATTCTATTTTTCAACACTTAGTGTAAGCTGCTTTATCTAGCATCTTTTCGTGCTGTTTTCTTTAAAAGAAAATGTCTTGTAAACACTCCTTGAAAAGACTTAAAAAGGACTCTTCAAAGTAATTCATGCCAAAGAGTGACCCAGTGATGTCTGTCCCTGCTCTCCCTTCCCGGACAAGATATGCCTCTGCCCAGAGGGAGGTCAAGAGGCATTAATAGAATGGAATAATCCAGAAACGGTTGGCCATGGACCTTGAAATAAAACAAGTTGGAATTTTATTCTAGAGCAATATTCTGAAAATAGAACAGAAAATGAATTCATTCTTCAAACAGTATCTTCTTTGTCTACATAAACAATTTTTATTAGCCATTCTGAGATAAAACAAAGAGGGCAGATCCAATTTTGAGATGTAAGTCTGATTCATTGTCCTGGAGGAATGTGATATAATGATAAATTTTAATTTAGATCTGGGTTTATCCCTTATTTCAAAACAGAGAAATAGGAATTCCCAGGACTAACTGAGTAGGGAATTAAAATTCTGACTAACTTAATACTATGAAAATTTAAATTTCCTATTATCTCACATAGTATCATGAGTTGTAATTTTAATTTCTATATTGATTTGCCTACCACAGTTCCATTGGTAAACAGTCCACGTTTTTCTCTTGTGAAGCAGACTGGGAAATATTGCTGTTTGAGTCAATTAGTTGATTGGCAAGTTATTAGTCAATTGTTCAAATAAGAAGAAGAATTATTCCTTTTACATGGCATTCTAGTTCATCAAAAGCAAAAAGTCCAAGACAGAAAGGAGAGAAAAATAGTTGCAAGGCTGAAGAACTAAGGTTTTCTTCAAGTTGAAGGCTATGACTCGGCTGTGTCTTTGGCATGTGGGGGCCCTGGGTTTGATTCCCAGCACCACATAAATGAGTAAATAAATACATATCAAGTTTATGATCTCTTCTCTAGCTGCATTCTAAAGGACAACTATGAACTCGTGGCTGAGTGGGAGACAGAGGGCTTCCTCAAGAGACCAGCTGTGCCTCAGTTATTCTCTCCGCAGCCTCCTGCACCCATGCTCAGTCATTCTCTACTCGGCCTCTTGTGCCCATGTCACCATCCACTCCTGTCATTTTCTGTGCTCAGTTATTCTCTACTCGGCCTCCTGCGCCCATGTCACCATCCACTCCTGTCATTTTCTGACCCCACTTGTGCTTTAGGCTTTGCCTGGTGTTCAGTCAATGGGAGATGACCATAGGAAAAGCAGCTTGATGGACAGGAGGAAGAGCCTAGGCTGCATATTCATTGCTCCTCCTCCATGATGCCTTTGGAAAATGGTTGTGCATTCATCAAAGAACACCTGTGGGTCTCTCTCCAAAGGCCCTTTACAGGCTTCAGCTGGTCTTGCACACATTAGGTGGAGTGGCTTTATGATCTCACAAACCTTCAGATACCCCCATCTCTTGGTAGTTCCCTGAATCTCATTTTAGCAAATGACTCCCTTTCAAAACTTTTTTCATTTGATGCCCTTTGAATATTTTTCTTACCTGAATGTTATATCTAGAAAAGCAACCAGAAAAATCTAGAATTGTGGAATGACTATCTTTCTACCATAATTCAAACTAATCTCCTGTTCAATAAAAAGAAGCTTTGCAATTTTAGAGACCTCAACTCACACTGTCTTAGAGGAAAGATGGACAGAGGACTGGGACATTGCCTTCTGTATCTAAATATGCAATCCTTTCATCTCTACCTTACTTACCTATTTATATTTTTATAATTCTCAAAAGGATGTCTTTGATGTTATCTTTTTTTACACTACTGATATTCCTAGTCACTTTAAGTTCAGATAAAATATGTTTGTATGTTATTGGTTACTTATGGAACAATCACCACTTGTTGATTGGCTATTATGCAGGACCTGGGTGAAGTGGAGCAAGATGAAAGACAGTTCAGCCAGTCAGGTGCTCACCCAGCCTGGGAGCTACACATCTGAGATAAGATAGACAGCAATGAAGCTACTATGGTCACCCCTTTACTATGCCTTAAAGTAATGAAGAACACCCTCAAAATACTGCTCACAGCACATATCCTTTAGAGACTTATAACTCACAAGGAACATCTCCTAAGTATTGAAATTAAGATCACTTAGTCATAAAGCTGGATGACCAGCCCTGCTGCAGGAGACTTACTTCATTGGTTTGTCCCATAAGCATGCACCAATGGTGTACTTATTGTGCTTCCATCATGTGCTGATAAGGATATCCAGTGTGGTGGAAGGCTGTGTTTCTGCTCTTCACATGTTCCCAGACTAGTGCTCCAAAGTGAACTCTAAGGACGCTTATTACCAGGTATCCTGGTTGGCTTTTTGTCAACAAGATGGTGTCAAATGGGAAGAGGGAACTCACTTGAGAAAATGTCCACATCAGAATGGCTGATGGGACATTTTCTTGATTGATGATTATTGTGGGAGGGCCCAGTCCACTGTGGGTGGTGCCACCCATTGGGCAAGTGGATATGGGAATTATAAGAAAGCAGACTAAGCAAGCCATGAGCAGCAAACCAGTAAGCAGCACTACTCTAAGGATTCGGCATCAGTTTCTGTCTTCAGTGATAGAATGCAACCTGAGGGTTGTCAGATGAAATAAATCCTTTCCTTCCTAAGTTGCTTTAGTGGTGTGTTATCACAGCAATAGGAACCATGACTAAGACACCAAGTAAAGCTGTGGTGTAAGACTCTTAACCTATGTCCCTTTAGCACTAACTCTTTACAGCAGGATTGCACTGACATGCAGAAAATCGCTTGAGTTCCAAATGGTGAAAAGTGTTCAAAAGAGCAAACGCAAAGAACGGCTATAGAAAAATAGCAGGTTAAACCTCTGCATTCCCCTCAATGATATACATAGTATCAATAGAGGGACAATTTAGGAAGGACAGTCACCAGCCTGGGAAGAGCAAAGCCTGAAGGAAATGTATTAAACTGTAGCTTGTAGGAGCCACCCAGCTAGGACAATGCACAGCAGTGGTTCTCAACCTTCCTAAAGCTGCGACCCTCTATTACATTTGTGGTGACGCCCCAACCATAACATCATTTTCATTGCTTCCTCAAAACTATAATTTTGCTACTGTTATGACTCATAAAGCAAATATCTGATATGCAGGATATCTGACATGTGACCCCTGTGAAAGGGTCGTTTGACCCCTTCCCCCAAGGATGGAAACCTACAGGTTGAGAATTGCTGATGTTCAGTGTGATTAGAACTTAATACGCACAGTAGCCACTGATACAAAGTGACTAACTTCAGATAAGCCATGCGATTATCTTTAGCTTCATCAAACACGCTGTGTTGAACTGGACAGTGCTCCAGTCTCTTCTGGACTTTGCACGTACACAAGAAGAATTAGAAGAAGCAAAAACTGTAGCAGATTTTAAGATTGAATTCCTTTTTATTTCTTGGCAGAACATGTTTTTGCCAAGTTTGCAACCCACTTGAACTTCTGTCTGTTCTTTGATTTTAAAATGAAGTTAGTTTCCTTGCAACACTGGAAAAATTATAGATTTAGACCTAGTTTTAAAAACAAGTCTTAAAGTTTCCTGCAGATTTTTAATCATTACCAAAAATGTATAATTAAAATCTCTTCTTCTTAGCATCTACTATAGTTGAATCTGAAATATCGTCTTTAATTTCAGGTGAGATTCTGAAAAGGTCTTAGAGGTCGTATTTGGTCCAAGTACTAACTCTTCACCAGGCCTGCAGATGACTGACAGGTAAGTAATCATGAGTAGAACTTGGCACCTCTGGTTTCATTGTATGTCTCCTCTATTTTAAACTTTGGGTCAAATCCCCAAGTATTCCCACAGGAATGTAAAATAACTTAACAGATATCCATCTTCCACCAGTAACACACCTTTTCCAAGGCTGAAAATACCAAACAACTATGATATTTTCAAGATTTACAGGGACACTATAATCTACTGATGACCAACTGACAGCCTGTATGGTATTGTTCCTGATCCCTTGAGT
Organism: Peromyscus leucopus; assembly: GCF_004664715.2. Taxonomy (NCBI): domain Eukaryota; kingdom Metazoa; phylum Chordata; class Mammalia; order Rodentia; family Cricetidae; genus Peromyscus; species Peromyscus leucopus. The sequence goes on along the minus strand of NC_051065.1, from coordinate 74,436,830 downwards.
GGCACCTACAAGTTCTGCCCTCCATTTCCCAGGGAGAATAGACTCTTCCAGGCAGATCACTCCAAGATGAAAGGGCGGCCACATTATAGGCTCATGGTTGTCCTCTTTGGGGGACCATACGCCTGATGGGTAATGCCCTGCAAAGCAGATTGATCCCTGGAGAAACTCCCATAACAGCCCAGTTTCCTAGGTGCCTACAGTGAATGGAGATTCTTCTAAGCAGTAGGGGAATAATGGCAATATCCCTTCACCCAGAAAGTTGTGGGGAGAACTGAGGTAGTGACCAAGTCAACCTTGGTTTGGTTATTTCTACCCCTTGCCATCTTCCTGATTCTTCTCTGATTCAAAGCAGAAGCTTGATCAATTTCCCCCAAGAAAGGGTGAGAGACTTAATCTCCCTACCTTGTTGTGTATCACACTGAGCACTAAGTTCCTGTCCTCCTCCATTATTTTTTCTGGAGTGAGTGCTAGGACATGATGTGTTGGGGTTCTAGGCTGCAGTCCTAAGAATCCAGCACAAGAGAGTTTTACTTCTATAGAATAACTATAAAGAAAATATATTTAAAGACATTTTAAGAAATGCTTGCTTGATTTTTAACTTAAAAAAGAAACATGTTTCATCTTTGGACCTCTGAGTATTTGACACACTCATCCAGCACAGAGGTAAATGCTGGCCAGGAAGACAAAATGCTATGGTGTGGTGGAGTTGCCAGCCAGCCAGAGTCACAGATAGTTTACACAGCTGGGTCTGTGTTTATTCTTAGCACCTGCTTTGCAACCCCAGTGCAGAGGGGACTTGGAGGAATTCACTTTAGGTCTTTGTCTCGAAGACTTTTCTAGCAAGTCCATCTTTTCTAAAGAGAAGAGGCCCTTGGGAGCATTTGTATTAGACCACAGATTAGCAAAGAAATTGTCTCATCCAAAGATGTTTGGAACTGGGGTGTTAAAAGTTGGCCATATCTAGATGTCCAGATTGCCCCCCCAAACCCCACTGCAAATGATGGCTGCTGGTCCTTGCAGGGTCCCATTTCAGGGATCCATGTTCATAGCATGGAAATGATTGGTGTCTGTGGTGTTTAACATGTAAGGCTCAAGTTTGGTTGTCATGGGTCAATTATGAAATGATAGATATTGAGAAGCTTATTCATGTCAATCATCTTCTCTGCTAAGTTTATCACTGAGTCATTTGGTGTTATTTCCATTCTAATGAGAGTGGCTATGCAAAAGATCACAGGATCTCCCTTCTCAGGGTGGAGTGAGCACAAGGATCTTCCTCCCTAGGTGGAGTGAGCACAGGATCTCTCTCCAGGTGGAATGAGAACAGGATGTCACTCAACAGGCTGTTCTTCCTAAAATACACCAGTGCTTTAAGATCTAAGTATGTTGATGAACAGATTATATGGGGAGGGGAGTTCTCACCTGCCACATGGAAGCCCCTCTCTAGGGGGCTCCCTACAGCTCTCTATATAGTTTTACTATGTTACCAAGGAGCAGTTTGTTAAAAAAGGATAGTTACTTGAAATGTAAGCAACAAGGAGGTTTGAGGAAGACACGATGTAATTATCTAGCCTAGAATACAACCAGGATATCTACGCTTCACTATCACCAAAACTACAATCAATCTTTTTACAAATGGACTACTTGAGTTTGGAAAGACTAAAGGCAGCCAGGAAAGGTCTGGGGCCTGGGAAGTGCTTGAGAGACAAGCCAAGGTTTTTATGTTGCCAGCACATGAATTCTAGAAACCTTTTTGGTCTTGTGTGATTTGATTGTGTTTCCCATTCACACGTGCCTAGACTTTGGGCTGATTCCTGCTTTGATCACAGAGGAGATCACACAATAGGTTATTGAAAGCTACTCACCAAGACATCTTGGGGATCTTTCTCTCACTGGTTTAAGATACTGGGGAATCAGTAAGATGTATCAATAATGAACCATTTGGCCCTTTGATGGCGGATTGAATGGCATGCTGGTGAGTGAGTTACTTCTTTCTCTTTCCTATGTATTTCCTACTCCCTCACTCTTCTTCCTGATGAAACTTCTTAACCAATGACTCTGAGGTTAATTTCTATTTGAGATTTATTTGGGAAACACAATCTATGGCACATGGTACAGGTACTTTGTAACTGAATGCTAGGATCTAAATATTTATAAATATAATTATTAAAAATAGTAGGTACCAGCATGTAAATGCTCATTACTGCTCCCTTAGGGATAACCTCAATTAATAATAATTGACATTAAGAAAACAATGAAAGCCATAATTGAGAGCCATGGTTAAGATAATATTAGCATTATATTAATAACAAACTGTGAACTCTCCAAATTGAAAAAATGCCAATGATTTTTGCTTGTAAGAAAAGTAGGATTCTCACAGTATTATCACAGACTGTAGCAACCAGGGACTTAACAGAAAACTAAGACTTTTCAGTAAAGCCCAACACACTACTTCTGCTGTCCATACCTGATCAGCAATTGTTCTTAGCAATGGATTTTTCCTATGTAAAAATGAAAGCCTGTAAAGTTATACATATTTTGCCTTTAGGAATTAAGGATTTCCATTTTAAATGATTTGTTATTTCACTCTGCTTAAGACATTTCTAAATGCTGTACATTAATAATCATTGAAGATGGCATGATATCTTTGTCCAAAAAAAATAGCATGGGAAAATTTACATGTTACTTTCAAGACAAATCCCTACTACAGTGGTCCCTACTTATCCAAGGTTTTGCTTTTTGTACTTTGAAATCCCATAATCAATTTCAGGTTTGAAAACACAATGGAGTACAAAAAGGTATTTTGAAAGCTAAGAGTGAGACAGAAAGAAGAGAGGAGCCATATCTGTGTAAGTTTTATTATAGTTATAATATTATATATACTTACAGTATTTTGTTGTAGTATATTATTTTATTTTCTTACATTGTTTAGTTTATATAATAAAATTTATTGTAAGTTTACATACACAGTGGTTTGGATGAAAAATGCCCTCCCCCCATGGATTTGGAAATTTGGCCCTTGGTTGTTGGTATTATTTGGGGAGGTTATGGAACATTTAGGAGGTGGAGTCTTGCCAGAGGAAGTACATCACTGTGGGTGGGCTCTGAGAGCTTATTATAGCCTTGTCCCACTTCTAGGTCACACTCTTTGCTTTCTGTGGATGGTTGGAGATATCATCTCTCAGCTTCCTGTTGTGACAGTTCACTGCCATACCTTCCCTGCTGTTATAAATGCTCCCTCTGCAACAGTAAGCCAAGATAAACTCTGTCTTCCATCAGTTCCTTCTGGGCATGGTATTTAATTATTGAAGTGGAAGAGTAGCTACTATACTATATAAAGGAAAGGAGGCCTCTATTATGTATCTTCATATCTCCCACAGACCAGAGGGGCCTGCTATAGTAATGATAGTACAAGCCGTTGTTCTGTTCACAATTACTGTCCATGATAGTCTGTAGAGATGGCAATCTTTACAGTGCAAGGCTGAATGGAATTTATCATGCTTGTCATGAAAATGGGAGCACTGGGGTTTGTAGGCTTCTGGGGCACTAATGCCATACATATGCCAAGGTTCTAAGAACATGTTTTCCCCACTCAAACATGTATATCAGTTCCTTTGACTGTGGCTGTGACAAAATACTTTACCAGGGCAATGTGGGGAACTAAGAGTTTGCCAGGGTTCGAGGGTCAGTCTGTTATGATGGGTAAGTCATGGCAGCAGGAGTATGAAGTAGAGTCACAGTGTGCCCACCATCAGGAAGCAGAAAGTGATGACTCCTGCTGTTTATTTCATTTTATCCTTTTTATTCAGTCTAGGACCCCATTCCACTGAAAGAGCAGCACACAGTTAGAGTGGGTCTTTCCACCTCAATTAACTAAGTCTAGAAACTCCCCTTCATCCATGCCCAGAGGTTGATCTCCTAGGTGACTATAGATGCTGTCAAGTTGAATGTATTAACCATCACAGAACACCTATCAATTTTTTTTTTAGTATTGACCAATCAGTTCTGTATCTATGTCCAAAGAAGAAACGAAGATACATCAGGTGTATATTTAGAGAACCTATCTCACTTTAATTTTTTCAGAACAAAATTATGATTGTAGTGAATTTTAGAACTTTTTTGACCAGTGCATACTTTAGAGGAACTATGTTAATTGGCTTGAATTAAGTTACAGTCTCAAGTTGATGGCACAGAATGTTTAGAAAGCACTACTCTTTGTCTGTTGGCTGATGGTGGCAGAAAGCATCAGCAGTGGACCTGATGGTGATGTGCAGCTTTCATCTTTGATGCAGTCTCAGAGAATAAGGAACTCAATCAAGAGGTCCAAGTGATGAGAACACATAACAGAATTCTGTGGAGACCGACAAAGAGTATCTAGTGAAACTTTGCTCAAGGTCAGAGAATCTGGGCTTGCTTTACCCAGCAGGGCTGCATAATGGGATGATTTGGCCAGGGGCGAGTTTACCAAGTGTTTGTAAGGGTCTACACTTGGCTGTACAGTGTGCCTTGATCTTGCAAGGAGGAGTTCTTTTGCCTCTCCCCTTGGCATATTATAAAAAGCTCTTTTGAATAAACCTCTGGGCCACTGAGTATTGACCCAGGGCCCTCCCGAAGCTATCCTGTGTCTCTGACTTTCTTATCATCTCTTTCTATCTTTCTTCCTAATATTTCCTCATTTCTCTCTCCTCCCCCCAAGAACCCTTTGACAGGTCAGAGCTGGACTTTGACAGACTCCCACAGAACCCCCAAGTCTGGGGTCTTCTCAATGCTTGTTTCTAAACTAGGTAAATTGACAGTGGCATTCAGTACTCCCTCCTCACAGGGTCTTTCTGAAGATAGCTAAGCTATCATCACTTTCTATGCCAGAGCACTATGAGTTTCTGTTGTCACACTTTATATTTTATAACCTTAAAAACATCTGAAATTTTAATTAATATCATAAATTCATTGTGTATCAGGAATGGTCCCAGGATAAAAAGTATGCATTACTGAACAAAATTAATGTATTCATGAAGATCATATACCTATGAAGTGTTTAACTTTTTGTGGAGATCTAACGTCTTCATCTTAGTGCTGGGAATTGCATGAGTTTAAAAAATATTTGTTAAACTACTAGAATGAATATGTGTGAAACTCAGCATGAAGCTCTCTTTTAAAAATAAGCAATGGATTTTGGGAGGAGAACCTACAACCACCTCTTTATTAAACCAGCATGTTTCCTAATTATACTCTAAATATTTCCCTTCATACTCACAGAAAAATGTAGTCCTCCCTCACCATCAAGAAAATGTCTCTTTGCAACAGACAGTGACCATACAGAAAACCACACAATCAAAATGCAGAGTTGTGGATCACACTCCCAATGGATACAGATACAGCTCCTGCACCTAAGGCTCAGGGAACATTGCAGAATCGGGGATGGAAGGATTTTAAGAGTCAGAGGATGGGGGAGTTTGCTGTGAGATTATGTCTCCTAGTCAGGTCAGAAGCTACTCCCCTAAAGTCTCACCAACATGAGCTAAACAAGGACAACAACAGACATGCTAATGTAATGTTGGAAAGCCTAGGCAGCCTCAGCCCTACACAAAGAGCTAAAGGGAATAAAGGAGTGATTAGAGTGGGAAAAATAATCTTCCCTTGGGAAGAGCACACCATTCTGTTGTCCAATACCAAATGATCAGCCCTAAACACATATATAAGTGATATAATACAGACTGAGGAAGCTATATTTAGGAACATGTATGTATATACATGCATGCAACAACAATCAAGGGAAAAAGGAAGCCATGACTTTGAAAGAGAACAAGGACAGGTATATGGGATGATTTAAAGGAGGAATAAGAAGGGAGAGATAATGTAATTATATTATAATCTCAAAATTAAAGGAAAAAATAAGCCATGGAGATGAATTGAGTATCACCTCAATTTCACTCCCATGAACCTAAACCAAGCAACAGTAACTTATTCCAGCCTTTGAAATACAGTTTTATTAGGAGGCATTTATGGATTCTTCTTCACTTCCCTTACTTTTGGTGTATAAGATGATATCAGAAGTTGTATAGGTATTATTTAGCATTAGATGGTTTAGACTAAATGACAACCTAGTACTTCATGTTCTCTAAGGTCAAGAACAAAGGTAGTATAGTGAAGAGGTCCCCAAATGCTCATATTCTACATATCAGCTGCTTGTTCTATGGCAAGACACTTGCCTCCCCTGAGCCAAAGGTCAGCATCAGAAAATGCATATTAATCCTGACTTTACAATCTGCGGCACATGTGACTGGAAGGTAAAAGAAAAGCACTTACGTACTAGACAACTGTGAGGCTTGTGGGAGTCACCAAAGTAGCACAAAGGCCATTCAGTGTGGTTATACTTCAAGCAGAGCAAAGAGAGTTCCAATGGAGATCTGCATTGCAGAGATGCCTTTAAACCCAAAAGGCAGAGTGCTGTTGAGTATACAGCATAAATATAAACATACTCACAGGATCTGGCTTTAGAGTGAAATACAACAGACTGCTGATCATATGGGGATTTAAAGGAAAGGTGGCCTTAAACAAGAATATCTTTCCTTCTGGTGTATCTTGCCACCAGATATTCTACAAGTAGAAAACTTTAAAGCCATAATCCAGTAACAATCAGGTAATTATAATAAACACATACCCTGACTGAAGCATAATTAGATAAATAACTTTATAATAAAATGAACATAGAGTAGCATGAACATATATTTTGTTTCATGCTTGTGCACATGCCCAAGAAACTATTAAGAAACCTCAGTCATGCACCTCCACATAACACTGAAATAAGGCACAAACAGAGAGTGGAGGCAAGAACTCATCTTCAGCAGCTGGGTGGTTGAAGGTGTAATCCAACCCGACAGAACGACACCCAAGAGTGGAAAGCTTTTTTTGTTCAAGTCAATTAAGAAAATCTGATTGATCATTAGTTGACTGCTAGATTATTAAGCAGAACTTCAGTGGCTACACATGGCAGAGAACATGGAATTGAGAGAATTATTCCAGAAAAGTTACATCAAACAAATAATAAACCACCACAACAGGCTGGGCAGTGGTGGTGCATGCCTTTAATCCCATCACTTGGGAAGCAGAGCCAGATGGATCTCTTTGAGTACGAGGCTAGCCTGGTCTACAGAGTGAGATCCAGGACAGGCACCAAAACAACACAGAGAAACCCTGTCTTGAACCCCCCCCCCAAAAAAAAAACCACAACAAACCATCACCACCACAATGTTGATAGGAATGTTTGAGCTCAAGAATTTTCATGTTACTTAAAAGTCCCAGTGTATCACAAACTACTCAAAGACACAATTAGAAAAGTATTATTACCATACAGCAAAGTCAAACAAGATAAACAAAAAAATCAGCCAATTAAAATTCTTCATGGAGAAATGCAGACATTGCACTCACAAGACAAAAACAATAAATCAACAATTACATATATATGATTAACATATATTATGTGTTTGATATATATTCTATACATGTTATATATGTATATATGTGTGTGTGAGAATTAATGGAGTAGCATTTGAAAAAGTAAAGCAGTGTGAACATTAGTATAAAAACACATAATAAAAACCAAATAAAATCCCAAAGGTCTGGAGCATGATAACCAAAATGAAAAATGCAGTATAGTACCCTGTACATCAGATGTGAGCTATCAAGTGAAATAACCAGAAACTTCTAAAATAAGTTGACTGCAAATATTCAGCTGTCAAAACACAGAAAAATGAAGAGTCCCAGAAATTGGTGGGATATCATCAGAGGTGCCAAAACACAAAGTAGAATTTAAGAAAGAAAATAAAAGGAATAAATCATTCAATAAAATTTCCTATTTTGAGAAAAAAAGAATATAAACTTTCAAAACTTAATGAATTCTAGGTAGCATAATCTCAGAAAGAAGAATGATTAGATATATGATTATGAAACTCTCAAAAACAAAAACAAAAATTTTGAAACTAGCAATACAAAAATGACTTAGAACATAGAAGAGAAAATCAGTGAAGTTAAGAACTATATTCTCATCAGAACCCATAGGAGCCAGAGGTGTTGAAATGACATTTTCAAAGTAGTAAAACAACAAAGAATGCCAATCAAGAGGTCAAAAGTTCTTTATTCTATGGAGTCATTCTCTAAAAAGAAAACACCATTTAAGGCATTTCTGGGGCTGGAGAGATGGCTCAGTGGTTAAGAGCACTGACTGCTCTTCCAGAGGACCTGAGTTCAATTCCCAGAATCCACATATCAGCTCACAACTGTCTTTAACTCCATTTCCAGGGAACCCAACACCCTCACACAGATATACATGCAGGCACAACACCATTGCACAAAAAATAAAAATAACTAAGTTACTTTTTTTTTTTTTTTTGGTTTTTCGAGACAGGGTTTCTCTGCGTAGCTTTGCGCCTTTCCTGGAGCTCACTTGGTAGCCCAGGCTGGCCTCGAACTCACAGAGATCCGCCTGCCTCTGCCTCCCGAGTGCTGGGATTAAAGGCGTGCACCACCACCGCCCGGCACTAAGTTACTTTTTTAAAAAGACATTTGCACACAAATAACAGAATTCATCACTGGCAAAACAGTTTTGTGAGAAAAAATGATGGGAGTCCAATATGAGAATGAAGCTTTTACATTCTTTTAAATTTTTAATCTTAATATTGTCTTTATTATTTTAAGCTAAGACACTAAGTTGAACAGCATAAACAATAAGGGGAAAAACCCTTAAAAATTGAAATAATACAAAGTACGTTTTCTAACTGTTTTAGAATTAAGGTAGTTAGATCCTTGGTAGTTGGGTGAACAGGAAAAAGGTACATTAAAATACTTTTTGCTTAAATAGTTAAGGCAGCCCACTTCCTGTTTCTTCTCCTTTTCCAAGATGCAGACTTGGTGGGATTCCACTAACTTACCTGCTATTGGGAACTACTACTCAGTTGTGACTTTCAAACATTTGGGAAGTTGGGGGGGGGGGTGTTGGAGCTTCTGTAGTGGGAACCAAATAGCTAAAAACCTAGTTTTTCCTGCCTTTTTATTCTTTAACTCAGTGATGAGAAAGAATCAATTTCTGCAGCCCTACATCATGTCATCATGATGTACATAAGAATGAAAATGGAAATTCCCAGCAAAGGAAATTTGAGAAAGTCACAGATATATAGAATTCTTTAAAGCACAGTCCAAAATAAGGAATGGACTAAATGGAAAGGATAACTAAAGACCTTTGAAAATGCCATATGGAAGTCTATTACTGTAGAAGCTCCCTAAAATATATGAACACACATATATAAAAGAGGTTTCTACAGAGTTACCTTGTAACAAGGAGCCAAATGCTCTTAACGTACATATTTATGAAACCCGTGAGCTACAATAATGACTGGCCTGTCAAGATACATTTTTCTTTGGATCCAAAGCCTGCTCTACAAGATGGAACTTTTGCTTGGTTCCATTAACTTAGCCAAAAACCCATGACTGGCTAGATTATAGACCTTAGAGGAAAACCTGGTACTATTATTTTGCTAAATAGACATAGTAATAAAACATCCTCCAAGTTCTTATCTTTATATTCATAGTGATTAATACAGAGACTCATAACTGGTAAGTGTGCAGAGAGTAAGAGGCTTTGGAGGGGTCAACTCTAAATGGGACATCTGTATCATAACCTCTTCTCCCAAGGCTCAGGGACCATTAAAGAAGAGGAAGCAGACAGACTGTAAAAGCTAGGAAGAGTAGATTTTTGTAGTGAAACAGTGTTGACTGGACATGGCCATGTAGTTGCATATATGAATTCACAGTGGCTGGGACTACATGCTTGAACAATACTCAAACAGGATCAATCCAGCTGGAATCCCAGCAAGGATGAAAGAGGGGTTCATAAAATCCCACCCCTATCTTTGAGTTACTGGAAACTTAATGGATCCTAAGAGAGGAAGATTCGGTGATGGTGGACCTGAGAGGCTACCCATGCTCCATAGATGGTCCCACACCCATGCACGTATAGCATTAAATGGGCTCAGTGGGCGCTAAAAATTTAAAAAGGCACATGAAGTGTAGAAGGAAAAGTGTGGGAGAAGTATTGGGCAAGAATTGGAGGGGAGAAAATGGATATTTGATCTAAACACATTAGATGAATATGTGAATATCAATCAAATGTTTTTAAAAGAAGATTAAAATATATTTACTATGAGTTAAAATTAAAGGATTTTATATCATAATTTATGAGATATAGCCAAAAGCAATGCTTAAAGGTTATAGTTAAAAATGACTACAGTAAGTGATCTGATCTTGGAAGGGGGTGAGGTCATAATTAGGAAGGGGAAGGAGATAAATACAGAAGATGAAAGGAGGAGAGTACCTTAAAACTATAATATATATATGTCTGTGTTTTAATATACATACATTATTTGAATAAATTTTCTAATCTAGGCTGACAATGCTCCCTCCAAGAACCAAATACTACATAACACAAGAATCCCTCTTTTGAGTTGTTGGTAAGAGTTTTCCAAGAGACCCCCCCAAAACATATAGGCTATGGTTATTGCCCTTGGTTGTCCCCCAGAAGTAGAAGTCTATTACTGAAGACACCATGTATTTTAAACAGACCTGGAGACCTCTGAGCTGGAACTGGCCTAAACGCCTCATCCTTGAAAGCAAACTTCAGTGGTACCGGAAGGCAACATACAAGCTTCCAAAGGAGGGAAGCAACCAACAGTATACCCAGCTATGATGCCTGTCAATCACAACAGCAATTAACATGGCACTTGACAACCCTAAGTGTGCAGTAGCAGCACACATACCTAGGCAGTAACCAACAGCTCTCTAACTAAGCTTAGGAATTCTCAAAGAATGAAATTATGCCTAGTACAGGAAAGCTAACCATCACCTAGAGTTGGTGAAATCGTGGATCTTGAAGGAGAACCTATAACCACTTTACTAACTAAACCAGCATAATCCATAACTACAACTAAATAGTTGTTTCACTGTCTAACATCTATATCTCTATCAATCTACAAAAGTTGTGGTTCCTATTCAATTATAAACCAAGCTGGCTTTGGAGATGGAATTAGCTCACTCCTTCTCTAAACCCAAGCATATTGCTACAAGAAAAGGTCCCATTATCAGAAGAGCCCTCTTATGTGGGACAGAAGGAAACCAATAAAAAGGGACCATTGTCTTCAAGATTCTAATTCTCTCCATGCTCACTCTTGATTTCTCGGAATCCTTTCTTACATCTTATGTCCTCTTTAAATCCAAACTTTCCATTTAGATAAAAAATAAATTTTTCCAATAACAATCTCTGAAGTCTCCAGAAGGAAGATGGGGCCCCAACAACAACAACTCTACCCAATCCAGAATGATGCCACGGTAATCATCATCATACTACACTTCTTGCTAGAATTTCAGACAATTTTACCCATTCTAAGACTTGCTGCAGAATCTACAGTTAGTCTAACTGAGATTCAACTATCTGAGCTTTCTCACAATACCCAACAGAGATACCATCACCCCCAAAACAGCAGGAAGCAATTCTAAGAAAACGATGCCCCTTCTCCCTAAGGTTTCATATTTCTCAGGGTTATAGATGATGGTTATAGGGTTGGGGTGGAAGAAAATATTAAATTCAGTATTCTCATAAAAAAGGGGGGTGGAGAAGAAATGGAATGGATAGGTATAAGATATTATGGTAGATTATTGTATATACAAGTAAATGAATTTAGTAAAATAGCAGCCTTAGATAATTTGTACTATAATTTGCACTGTAATGGATCCTTATATGTTGATACAAATGTAAGCTATTTTTATATTCCTGTTTAAGATAATTTGTATATTGATACAAATGCAGAACTATATTTGTTATAATGTACATATATTTCTACTCTTATTTGAAATATTTGTATATTAATACAAATGTAAATTTATATCTGTCATACTGTATATATGTTCTATTTTTGTTTAGCATATTCTGTATATTGATATATATTTAAGATTATTGTCATATTGCATATAACACTATATAGACTTGTTTATATGAAGCCTTAGTTCTTAGGTTATTTTGGTAGATAAGACTTATAGATTTATAGTCACCTATGCTTGTCATCTCTAGAGTTACGTTAGTTAGCTTATCCAGATTTACAGATACATAGGTCAGATGGACAGGTAATCTTCAAACACTTCATAGAACTAGAGAATATGGAACTTAAATAACTTAGAATTCTGTTGACATGTGACACAATTGCTCCTGGCAGCACCAATTTGATCCCGAGAGAATGCTGGGCTTCTAAGACATATCCAGTTGGAAGTTTGTCTTCTTGGCACAAAATGGCCTATTGGGCAAAGAACTGCCCTTGCCTTGACTGCTGACAATATGAGTGCTATCCTTCTGGACAACTGGGACCCAAGGAAAAGTGACTTCTGAACTCTGCCAAGACAGGGTAAGATGGTCTTTCAGAATTCCTGCTTCTGAAAATCATCTGTCAGATACTATAGGCCTGTAGCCAATTTGAATGCACCAACAATGCTGAGAAACATTAGGTGACTGTCCAGGCTGCCAACTGTCTCTGTATACTCTTGCAAGGTTCCCAAAAGTTGCTTGCATCTATCTTCCATTTCTCAGGTACCATTATGTTCCTTCTCAGGTCTTGGATGGGACTGAAGACTAGCAGTTATAGTTACAACTTTATATATATGTATATATATAATATATGTATATATAATATATACATATAATATATACTATATAATATATGTATATATATTATCTTAGATAGAACATATTAAGTATTAGATTCAGGTTCTTTAGGATAGGACACCTTTTGGAATGATCTTTGTAACATGCCATTTACCTACACTCTAGACTTCTCTGGATTTTAGTATGTTTCTTGCTTCATATTGTTTGCATTGGTTGTAGTTCCATCTTATCTAGGTCATTAACCCTCTTTACTCCTGGACAATATTTGATAACCTTTCCTTGTATATAGTCTTGTATTAGGTTAGAATCTTCTTATTTAAACAAAAGGGGGAGATGTAGTGGGTAGTCATTCCAACCTTGATCTGGAAGTTCCAACCCCCATTGAGGCTTCAGTAACTGTCATGCCTACAAGGCAGGGCCAAGAGAGGACCTTGAAGACCTGAGGTCTGAGTGCTCCGTCTCTCTTGTTTCCTGGACCCTGGATGCAGTAGTTAGACTGAGCAGAGTTCTCCAGAGAACACCACCGTACTGCACTGCATCTTTCCTAGACCCTGCAACCTACCTATCCCTTCATTTGTAAATTATGCCACTAAATAAATCTCCCTTTTAACTACGTGGAGTGTTCTTAATAATTTCACCAATAGTTGTCCTTATACCTACAGATAAATATAGTCTTGCCTTCATCAAGGAAACTTCTCTTTGCAACAGAAACCATTATAGAAAACCATAACAGAAAAATGCATTTATGGACCCCAGTCCCATTGGATACATGTGCAAAATAATTCCAGTACCTAAGATTCAGGGAACATTATGGAAGATGGGGTGAAAAGATTGTGAAAGCCAGAGAATAAGAGGTTTGCTCTATGACTGTGTCTGAGGTAAACTCACAAAATCTTACCAACATGACTGCCTAAACATGAGCTGAAAAAGGACAACAATAGGCATGTTAATGTAGATAGAGGAAACCCTAGGAAGCCTCAACCCTAAAAAAAGAACTACAGGCCACTAAGGAGTGCTGAGAGCAAGGCAAATCATCTTTTCCAGAGAAGAGCGCACTAATTTGTTGTCCAATACCAAATGGTCATCCCTGAAAATATATGTAGGATATATATATATATATATATATATATATGTGTGTGTGTGTGTGTGTGTGTGTGTGTGTGTGTGTGTGTGTATACATATATACATGTAACAACAATTAATTAAAAAAAATGGCCATGAATTTGAAAGTGAATAAGGATGGGAATATAAGAGAGTTTGAAGGGAGAAAAGAGGAGGGGAGAAATGATGTAATTATATTATAGTCTCAAAAATAAAATGAAAAATTACAAAAAGGAAAGCTAGAAAGACAGCTTACTGCTATCACACTTGTCTAAGGTGTGCAAGTCCTTGGATTTCATTTCCAGCATCACAATACCAAATCCAAAACAGTTTAACTGTGATGGTGGTGCATGTGTAAATACCAGTGTAGGCAGAAAGTCCTCAAGTGAAGCCACACCTGGGCTACAACAAGAATTTCAGAACAGGATTCATTAAATAGTGAAACCTTATAAAAAACAAACGAATGATTTTCAAACTAGGTTTTTAAAACTGATTTCAAGACAGTGAGAAGGGAAGACCAAATTAAATGCACGGCATGTGGAATGAAGGAAACAATGGAGATTACAGCAGAGATAAACTAAATAGATGAGGAAAAGATGAGAAAGAATAAAAGAAACTTGTTTTATTTTCAACAGGAAGAAAACTTACTTTATATTGATTCAACGAGTGAAAAGGAAATTTTCAATTAATAACTTGAAAACTAAAAGAAGGAATAATCATCAATCTTTCAGAAGAAATGAAGAGTACAGGAAATACTGAAAACAAATTTGATTTTTAGATGAAATGTCTGAATTCCTAGAAAGATGTAAGACACTGAAAAGCAGTCTTGTGAAACTAAAGACAGATACTTCTTAGTAATTAGCTAATAACTTAAAACATTTCACAAAGGAAAGCTCATGACTATTTGACTTTGGTGATAAATTCTACCAAATGTTTAGAAGAACATTAATAATTTGATATTATAACTAAAGCACTGATAACAATTGATTTATTAATAATTCTTTAACAAAACACAAGGGGAGAAGGCATCTGTAACAAACCTCTGAGATATATAACTTACAAGGAAAAGAGTTTATTTTGCCTCATAAATGTAGAGGTCCCATTGTTTTGGTGATATGGAGAGGAACTAGTGGCCATGTGGGGGAGCAAAATTGCTCATCTCATGATTGTGGAGCAATCATGTGGCTAGTTTCTCTTGTCTGCTTGTGTAGACTTAGAAACAATAAGGAAACAGACCTCTGAGTATGTCTACAACATTGTTTCCAAGAAACATTGATGAGGAGGACAAACCCACTGTAAATGCTTGTGGTGCCTCCCATGGGCTGGATCGGAGACTGAATAAAAAGGAGAACACAAGTCAAGCATCCATCATTCATCTGTTTCCTAGCTGTGGCTGCAATGTGACTAGCTTCATCCAGCCCCTGCCTCCATGCCTTCTCTGCAATGACTGACTGGCCCCTCCAGCTGTGAGCAGAAAAACACCTTTCCTCCCTTGGGCTGCCCTTGTCAGGTGTTCTGCCAATAGCAATAAGAAAAGTAACTAATGCAGCTGTGGAATATTATTCTAAATGTATAAAGATATGTTACGTTTGTTTATGCTGCAGAATATTACTTTAACTGTGTAAAGGTATGTTACATCTGTTTCACCTTGCATGCCTAAAGCACCTGATTGGTCTGATAAAAAGCTGAATGACCAATAGCTAGTCAGGAGAGAGGTAGGCAGAGAGAAGGTGGGCAGAGAGAATAAATAGGAGGAGAAAGCTATGCTTGAGAGAAGGAGGAGAGAACTAGAGAAAAAGAGAGGGACACACCTTGGACCAGAAGCCAGGCAGCAGCCAGCCAGACATGGAGACAGCAGAAAAGTAAGATACACAGAAAGAAAAAGAAAGGGAGGAAGGAAGGAAGGAAGGAAGGAAGGAAGGAAGGAAGGAAGGAAGGAAGGAAGGAAGGAAGGAAGGAAGGAAGGAAGAAAGAAAGAAAGAAAAAAGGAAGAAAGTAAGAAAGGTAGGCAAACAGTCCCAAAGACAAAGAGAAACAGATTAAAATAAGAGCTAAGCTAAGACCAAGCATTCAAAACTAATAATAAGTCTCTGAGTCATGATTTGGGAGCTGGTTGGTGGCCCCCCCAAAAAGAAGGCCTGCTATATAATGGTGCCCTATCATCTCCTTCACAGCCATTCTCCAATGACCATGAATTGTACCCACTAGGTCTACCCTTCAGCATTTCTGCCATCTCCCCAAATTACCACACTGGGAACCAGTCTTTGCTGTATGGACGTTTGGGTCATTCCATATCCAAAACTGATTCAACTTAA
This sequence comes from Peromyscus leucopus, assembly GCF_004664715.2. Lineage (NCBI taxonomy): Eukaryota > Metazoa > Chordata > Mammalia > Rodentia > Cricetidae > Peromyscus > Peromyscus leucopus. The sequence continues at coordinate 74,420,717 of NC_051065.1, read as the reverse complement.
ATATGTGTCGGGTGCTAAATCTGGACAAAGATGTCACCAGAGGACTATGCATACAGATGAAAAGGCAGCAACAAAATATTCATACTAAGTCACTAACATGAACACAGAAATGCATGTATACTAGGTTATGCTCTACAACCATATGAGAGTTATCTCAGGAATGCAAGCATATTTTTACATCAGAAAATACTCTCAAATAATATTCAGTAAATGAAATATAAAAACGTGTTTATGGCAACTTCAAACAATATAAAGAAAGCATTTGATAAAACACAATATTCTTTAATGATAAAAAACACTCAACAAATTATAAATAGAGCTGATTTTACCTGAAAAAGGGGGCTCTATAAAAAGAATATAGTACACATTGCACTTAATACTAAGAGAGTAGATGCTTGCTTCCAAAAATTAACAAAGCAAGGCATTCATTCTTTCCATTTCTGTTTCTAGGAAAATCCAGCAAGAAAAATAAATGAATAAATACAGGATGAATGTAAAGAATTAACATTAGATTTGCAGGTGACATGATCATATATGAATATATTCTATATACATTAAATACACATATGTTCTATATAATCCTATAATACACCACATCTAGAATTTCATTGTACTGATGTCTCATGATTTGAGGAAGTTTTTATTCATTGATCATCTATTTGTATAAACAATTCATAGAACTGATCTCAGGCTGCTTCCATATTTTTAATTTTATTTGTCTTTTTATCATTGAATCCTGGGAGTTCTTTACATATTTTATGATGTCTGTATTCTGTATACATTATATCTGTATATAAGATCCACACATGTGTATCATATATACACATAATATATGTACTCATTTTAGAATTGTATGTACATATATAGAAATATTCTGATTCTGATAATTTCACTAAATATATATGTATATATGTATTTCTATATATGTACATGTAATTCTGGTAATTCCACTAAAAACTATCCAAGTAAAGAATGAGTTTGGTAAAGTTGCAGGATACAAAATCAGTATAAAAATTCAATTCTATTTCTGTATATAGCAGGAGCAGTTTCAACTCAATGTTAAGAAAATCGTTCCATTTTTATAACAACAAAAAGAACAAAATATTTTGGAATAAATTTAACCAAAGAGCTGCAAGTCTTCAAAATGGGAAGTTCCAACATACTGTTGGAGTTAAAGATGACCAGATAAATGAAATATGTCCATATTATTATGGAAGAAATATTATTACTAATAATGTCCAACTTGATATTAAAATGAAGTTAGTCCAATTTCCATCTAAACTCCAAATCCTCTTGTGAGGAAATAAAAAAGATGACTCTAAATTTCTCTTGGAAATTCAAAGACAATATTGAAAAAAATGAAGGTGAAAAGCCCATATTTCCTTATCTAAAACCCACTGCAATGCTACAGTACAAGACAGGCTAGCTCTGGCACAAGTACATAGAGACCAATGGGATAGAATGGAGTAACTCAACAGAAACATACCCACACACTTAGAGTTTATTCAATAAAAGTACTAAGGTAATTTAATTCCTAAAGAGTAGAATTATAGACAAATGCTGCTTTGTGGCATCCAAATAGCCACAATTAGAACAATAAAGTTGAGCCTTCTAATTTATACCAACCACAAGAATTAACTCATGTTGAATATGGGCAGTTTTCTAATGTCTCATATCCTGTACTACAAGACTACCATAGGATTATAGGACAAATCACCATAAATTTTACTATGCAATGATGTCTTAGTTATGAAGCCAAAGGAAAAACTGAAAAGAGAAACTCAGACATATAGGATTTCTCAATTTAAAACTGAATTTCAAATGGGATTATCAACAACACAAGCAGACAATCCATGAAATGGGAGACAATATTTTAAAAGAATATATGATATATGCAATAAGGGACTAGCATTGAAGATATATGAAAAGCTCTCAGGACTCAACAACAGCCAAACTCTCAAATTCCAAATTAAAAGCAGGGTTTGAAATCTGAAATTTCTCCAAATCTGTTATACAAATACTTGACAAGCACATGAAAAGTCAATATTATTCATCATGAGGGAAATAAAATTCAGAACCACAATAAGGTACCATTAGTAGTGTATCTAAGATACTAAGTCAGATAATAGAAACTGGGTGGAAGGATCAATAGGTAAGAGTGCTTGTTGTGCATACATAAAGACCTGGTTTTAGGTCCCTGCATCCACATAAAATACCTGGTGTGGCAGTGCATACTGGTGACCAGGTGCTGTAGGGGGCAGAGACAGATGATCATTGGGTCACTCTAACCTCCAGATAACTTTGGGTTTGGTAAGAGACTACATCTCAAGGAATAAGACATAGATTGATAAAGCACAAAATCCGATGTCTTCCTTTGGCTTCTGCACCCTTAAGTATAGACATGACCAATGCCCCCAAACATGTGGTCCTATACTACATATATGACACTCACACACCATACAATAGCATAAAATAAAAAGACAGATAGTAATAAATACTGACAGTAATTATGGAAACTGGAACTTCTTTGCTGAAGGAATTAGGAAATGATTTAGATGCTTTTTGAAACATTCTGACAAGTCCTCACAATGTTATACAGTGAATTACCTACCACATGCCCCGAACTCCACTCCTAGATATGAACTTAAGATAAATATAAGCCTATGTATATACAAAACCTTAAACATGAATATTAATAGCAGCATTCATAATAGCCCTTATTCAGAAGCTGTCAGTGTAAGTTAATCTTAATTATCAACTTGATTAGATAGGGAAACTCCTGGATGATTAGCAGAGCTCATTCTAAGCATGTCTACAAGGGCACTTGCCAGACATAATTATACCTTGAGGGCATCTAATAAATGGTTTATCTACTGATGGGTTAAAATTTGACTGTACTATTGTGAGTTGATGGACTGTGGATAGTGACATGGCCCTGGTGTCTTGTCCTGACTCATACTTCCTGTATGCCTGACCTGAGCTACTCTGCTGACTCTGAACTGAGACTCTGAACAAAGTAAACCCTTAATCCTTCCTGTAAGTTGTGGCTGCTGCCATAACAACAAAATCTACTAACGCATCAACTTAACATCTATTAGCTGATGATAATCAAGTAAATTGTAACTACCCACAAGATAGACTACTATTTGGAGGCAGCAAAGGATCTTTTTCTGGTAGAGGATAAATCATGGATGAATCTCAACATTAGGATAAATGAATGGAGTCATTCAAAAAAGATCTCATTTTATATCATTCCATTCACAAAATATTTGCGAACAGTGTAGTGATACAATATTGATAGTCATAGTCTGGGAAGAGTGGATATCAGAAATGATGGTTCTAAGATTCAATTATGGGGTGATGAAAATAATCTACAATTAGTAGTGACAGTTAGACATGAAGGGTCAGTTTATGGCATTTAAATTACATCTCAATACAGTTGTCATAAAATGACTGAACTAAAGAATGAAAACAAACATGTAAGAGAAGGAGATAATACTTTGTTTTAAGAGCTGGAAAACATATGAAAAATGTTAGCTTACTTCCCAGAGGAAAATGAATTCTAAAATAACAAAACAAGAATGAGCTCCCTAAATATATTAGAACCATCAAATGGTACAGGAAACCTTAGTAGCATTGTCTTTCATAATTGGAAGTAAAGGAAGGTATGAAGAAAAGTTGATTCAGTAAGAGCTGTTTGGGGAGAAGTTAGATTGTAGATTGTCTTCCTTCCAAGCTTATAATGTTGAATGGCTATTTACCTCCAACCCAGCCAAATGATGGAAGTTTATTTATTGGATCTGGGAAAAACAGAGGATCCAATGACCTTAACTTGGTGTTGTGCCCATTGTACTGCAAACATGCACACACTAAGTTCTGAAAGCCAAAAATCTCTAAGCTGCCTTGACTAGCTTCCCAGATCACTAAATGACTGAATGTTACTCTAGGCAGGAGATTAGAAGAATAGTCTCCGAGGAATATAAGTAGTTCAAGATAAATGATCTAAATATATCACACATTTTAGTGTTATCTACTCTAGGCCAATCTGCATTTAAACAAGTTCAACAAACTCTTTACATATTCAGAATTCTTGTATATATAATATATGAATATATATTCTTATATATACACTATATTCTTACATATAATGATATAATTAATATAATATAATTTATAACTTGAGGTCATACATTTGTGACTGAAATGGACCCTAAACATACCCCATCCAGTGGATGAAAATAGGTCCACTGTGAAATTTTAGAGCAATAGAGATAAGAAAATCAACATTAGAATTCTCAGTGGCCAAGAATTGGAGTGAGAGGACAGTGGCACAAAGTATATATCACAAACATGCACATGCATATATATTCATGTGCACACAAAGAACATATAAATGTATATATATATATATATATCTCACATGCACACATGCATACATACATATGCAGATACTCATTTGCACACAAAAGGATATATATATATATATATATATACACACACATGTATATGCCAAATACATATATAGGCACATATATATCTATACACACATGAACACATATTCATACATGAAAGAGAAAAGTTCTAAGGAACAAGCTCCCAGCTGAATTCAATTCAAAGGAATCTCCAACTGGGTAATGCTAACAAATCCTAAAATTATAGCCTTGAATGAGGAAATGAAAGCAACCTGTGGGCAGTAGGAAAGGCACATTAAGGACCAAACTTTGTAATAGAATTCTGCATCTTTCAAGTCTAATGAAATTGTTGGAGTATAGTCTCTTTAAGTAAATGAGGACAATACCTAAAGAAAAATGAAGACAGGAGTTGTAGGAGAGAAATAATCAACCTAATAAAGAGCAAGGCCAATATAAGGATGAGATCTCCAGTGCAGGCTTAGAGTGTTCCCATTCAGTGATGGAACAGAGAGGAAATTACCAAAGATGAATAACATGAGTTTTAATTGAAACTACCAGTTCATCAGCCTATGCGTCATGTAAAAGTTTACCTTCTGCAAAAATATATTGAGAGTATATTAGAAGGTATAAAAATAGTTGACAATATGCACCAAGGAAAACAATGACAAGGAAACAATTAAAGCATTGGCAGTCCATCAAATCAGTTTGCCAGTCATTGCCCTGGGAAACTCCTCCAAATGGCTCACAAGAATTGTCTCTACCCATATCTTTGTTTCCTTTCTCATCCTCTTCTTGTAAACTTTCAGATGCCTCTTTAATTTCCATACTGAAAACTCTCATTGATACGATTTGATTTTAACATGTGAAAATATTTGTCTGATGGGTAAAATTTTATTTCTTCTAATCTTAAACTCTTTTACTTGCTTTCCATTTCAAGCCAGAATAACAGGAATTTATGGTCCTGGTTGACATGATCTTTGTGGAGTTTTATTACATGCTTTTATTTTGTTTAAGTCTCTGATGCAGAATCTCTCTCTCTCTCTCTCTCTTTCTCTCTCTTTGTGTGCACGTGTGTGTGTGTGTGTGTGCGCGCGCGTGCGCGCGCGCGCACGTGTGCATTTTCTCTCTCTCCCTCTCTCCTTTCTCCCTGTCTTTCATCTCTGCATTTATTATACATTAAGGTTTAACTTTATTGGAGATTTTTCTATGGAAAAATATGGCCTCTGAGAAATCTCTGCTGGGCCTGTTTATCCACTGAACACACAACTATTGAACTTCTAGTCTGTGTCAGATCCCAGACAGTGTGGAATTTCTTGGCTAATGCATGGCAATATCTTTGGACATCTACAAAATCATAACTTTTTCCATTTTATAGTTAATAAAGATCAAACATTAGGCTTTAAGTAGTAATATTCTCAGGAGCAGAAATTTGTACTATCAATACAGTAAGAATTATAATGATAAAAATGTGAAATGCCTTGTAGATTGACTCTACACATGTTAAATGTTAATGAAAATAGAAAATCTATAATGTCCATATTTTATTAAAAACAATTTTACAATCTAATTGATTAGTGTATCCATCTGTGGCCGTGATTAAACCCATGAGATGGTCATGCAGGAGAGCAAACTGCACATGTGAAAGAAATAGATGATGTTAGACATCTCCACTGAGGTCTGTGTGAGCACCAGAAGATGACTGAGTTGGCAGTAGAAGAAACCAATCAAGCTCTCAGCTGCATTGGCTGAGACCCTTTCCAACTCCCTTCCCCCTAAAAGACCAGCCTTATCCCTGGCTTCAGCTTTCCCAGAGAGGGCTAGGAGAGGAAATGTCAACTTTCTCTAAGGCCAGAGCAGCCAGAATAAGATGATCACTTACAGAAGGAGGAACCCCAATATCTAAAACATTTTTCTGTTTTCACTTCCTATGATATTGGGGTGCCTTATTAGGCATCGGCTATGAGAGTCTCATGCCATGAGGAAAGATGATGTCTGCTACACAGCCAAGACCTAGGATCTCCATTACAACGACACCTGAAAGGGTGGTGGGAACCTGTGCATGTCCCCTTGTTCCCCTCAAAGCCCTTCCTTGAACATTGCCTTTACTTCATGCTATCTGGGACTTCTGGCCAATCATGAGCTTCATAGTTAATGGTATAGGTTTGCTGATGCACTGCTCACTTTTTCCTTTTGGCACCAAATCTACCTCATTCCACTTTCTCTTTAGGAGTTCCTAGCAATCAGCCAGACCTTGGTCACAACCTCCTCTCTTTCTGAAATGATCTCTCTAAGGTAAAAAAAAAAAAAAATGTGTAAGAGATGTATTTTCTAGCTCTCTTCCAAATCAGTCCCCAACTAAAACAAAGCTTGCTGGTTTCTTGTTCAACTTGATGTAAGCTACATTGTGAAGAAACTCACTGATGCCTCTTATTAAGCATCAAGCTTAGCATGTGGGAAGTAGAGCTAAGCACGCTTGCCTTCACAGTCACACCTAGCAGAGCTTCAGCTATGGTGTGGCTTAGAGTTGTTATTACTATCATAATTAATGTTATACATGATATAACATGCAAGTTGTGCAGGATTATTCGTTATTAACTAAAGTTGACCCCTAGTTAGATAAGACATTTTTGGTTGCTTTCCTTCTTGGAGTATAGCATCTCAACCACAGTAATATGAATTGGTCTCCATATCCCTTCAGTTATATTTTCTCTATCCATAAGTCCAGTTCCATTTACATTTTTCCTTTAGGGTACTATTTGAATAATCTAGGGGTTTTTTTTGGGGGGGAGGGTGACTAGGTAAACAAATAAGTTCTGATGAGAATGTCGCGTTTATGAGATGAATCAATGAAATCACAGCTCATTTGCTTTTCAGCTGGGTGACCCTGATACAGTTCTGCTGAGCTTTGATATCCTCCTCTGTAAAACAGAATAAACTTTATTTACTCTCATGATCGTTTTGAGGATGAGTTAAAAATATAGTTGTGGTTATAGCTCAGTGGTAGAGCATGAACCAAGCATTCATGGGATCCTAGGTTCAGTTCCCCATCCTCCCAAAGGAATAAACAACTAGAAGGCACTATAGACTAGAAGTTGTACTGACTATATCTTGGTGCTGGGGAGTTGGCTCAGCAGTCACAGTGCTTGCTGTTAATGTGTGAGAACCTGAATCTTGGCCCCCAGCACCCACATAAAATCTGACTTACACATCTGTGCTAGTGCTAGTGAGGGGCAGACATATCCTAACAAGTGGACCTTTCTAGCCATACAACCTAATCAAAGTAATGATGTGAGCTCCAAGTTCAATGAGAGACCTTGCCTCAAAAATCAGGGTGAAGAGCAATAGAAGACACCTGTGGGACACCTCTATTCTTCACAGGGGCATGTAAGGGTGGACATACACACATAGTTTTTCTCACTGCCTAGCACACAGAATGCTCGATAGTATTTTTTTAAAGATTTATTTTATTCTTTGTAATTACCTATGTAAAGGTGTGCGGATAGGTATACACAAATGCAGGTGCCTGCAGAGACTAAAGACGCTGGGGCCCCTAGGAGCTGGAGTGATAGCAGTTGTGAGCCACCTGACATGGGAAGTGAGCTGGGTCTTCTGGAAGAGCAGTATGTGATCTTAACCACTGAGGTGTCTCTCCAATTCTCACTAGTTTTCTTTTCCCCCTCCATTTCCTATAAACTCCATGTTAACCCCTTTGTAGATCGAATGACAACTCTTAACTGAGAGAGAGCCAGTAAGATACATGCTAAGTGTTCTTAGAGATGTAATGATAGAGTTTGGAACACATGCTTTGTGTACAGCTCATTTTAAGAAGCAAAATGAGTTAAGACTTTTCATGGAGGAATAGATGTGCCTTGTGGAAGATCCCTGAAGGCATATCCCTGGGAAACAACTTGTGGCAGAGATGGTAGAAGAAACAAGAGCTGAGCAGAGACCTTGAAGAACACATGACTTTTGACCTTTGCAAAAGTAGATCAGAAGTGGATCCCATGAAAAAGGAACAGCACAGCCTCAGAGACCCAACAGTAGGACATGGGGAAAGGAAGGGGGTATTTAGTAACCTCAAAAACACAGAGAGGGCAGGTGAAGAGAAAGAAGGACTACAGGATGGGCTGAGATTAGAATTAGAAAGATCTTGCATTCAGTCCTAAGGAGGTTCACATTCATTATGTAGATGGCTTAGAGCCATTCATCATCATCAGGGAAGTAAAAGCCTCCTGAACAAGAGTAAAGTGTTTTATCTACAGAACTTAGCATTAGACAATTGCCCTTTTCACTCCAAGGTGGGTAATACTTATGCTATCTGAACACACTCAGTCAATTAAGAATACTGACTGCCGGCTGCAAAATATCCCCATCCTGCCAAAATGTCTGTGGAGTGGGTGGGGAGGGGGAAGAAGGTGTGATAATTAAAAGAATTGTTACTTGCGATGTCACAGGAGCCGATGTGTTAACTCCACATGCTGGGAAGCTAGAATGCTCCCAGCTGCCATGGGGAGGGAGGATTTTGATCCCTGGCACCACTCATTGGGACAAGATGAATCACAAATGTGTTAATAGTGAGGTTCCATGTCATAACGTGCCAGATGGAGGTGGTTACATCTCTGATTGATTGCCTCCTGGCCAAGACAGGGGTTTTCCAGAAGGCGAATGTCTCCAAATTGGCATCCAAGCTCTAGGGATCAGCAGGTCTTTATTATGGTCAACAAGGACCTGACATTCTCTACTTTATGAAGTGTGGCTGCCCCCAAGACATGGGCAGCCAGAACCAGTATCTGGATAAAGAAAGATGTGTTGAAGGTGTGATTGACAACAGAAACAGGTTTGGGCTGGGCAGTGCTTGTGTGGTTAAGTGTGGTTGTTAGCCAATCTGGATGTATTGAAAATGAGAGGATGTGGATGGGGGTGGGGTGGGAAGAGGCAGTACATGTTCTACTTATAAACAAAATAAATTAGAGGGAGAGAGACGGGGGGGAGGGAGGGGGAGAGAGAGAGAGAGAGAGAGAGAGAGAGAGAGAGAGAGAGAGAGAGAGAGAGAGAGAGAGAGAGAGAGATGTTTCCAAGTCTGAGACCCCCAAATCCCCACAGCAGATGAGCATGGATGCCAGGCAGAGACCGACCGAGGGGCAGAAACAGAGCAAAGGACAGCGAGATGACCTTCCTGTCTGTTCCCTTGCACACACTCTGAGCGTGACCACCCAGCCCTTTGTTGTTGCTGCTCCCCCCACCCCCCCCCCACCCCCGTGCAAGCTTCCAACTATGAACAGCCAACTACAAGGGCAATAACAGTGGCATCCTACTGGGAAGGAAGGCAGCCTCTCACAGTCTCCTGAGCAGGCGCTGGGTCCTAATACAGGACAGAGAATAAAGCTTCATTACAGAACAATGGAGTTAGCTGCCAGAGCCTACAGATTTGAATAAACAACAAATAAGCAACATCTGCTCCAGCATATGTGTATGGTAAAAAAAAAAGTCACAAAATAAAAGAATTTGTAAATGCCAAAAGCAACACTAAACTGCCAGGGCTACTGTAGAGTGAATTTTTAATTGCACATGCAAAGAGGCAGGCTGTGGGTATTAGTCTCACATATGTCTTCTTGCTGCCAACCTGGGAGTATAGATGAATTTAATTAAATAAGGATTATCCCTTCTCCCCAGTACAATTACTTATTTATAACAATGATAAAATTGCCTAATAAAATTGTAATATTTTTTAAAACAAGGCTAGAAAATACCCAGCTTTCTGTAAAGTTGTTCAGGGCTATTTGGGCTTGAGTATGTCTTTAAAATTAAGTCCTTGCCTACTGCCAAGGAACGGGGAAAAAAAAGAAAGAAAGAAAAGAAAACCACCACCACCAAAATGCAGGCAGCATCTCATCATAAAGCTCGTCACATAGAAACAGACAGAAACCACATTATGGAGAAATATAAAGATGACAGAGAATAACATGGGAATTTGCTTCGACGGGATGTGCAGAAAATTAAGCAATTGGACTCGTATTGAGTCCAGACAACTGAGCCGAGGGACTGGGCCCCTGAGACCTGCTCGCCACTAGTCTGCTGGTCCTAATCTGTCTTCTGAACAGGCAGTTCCTGCAGGTCAGTTTCCTTCATGTTGGGAAGATGTGCTGTTGCATGAGCATTCTCTTCCTTCGAACACAGTATCTCTCAAATCAACCGAACAGAAAGAGAGAGGGCCATCCTGTTCCTCTCCTCAGCAGCAGTGCAGTCTGTCTACAACTCAACAATGCACATAACCAGGGAGGCCAGAGTTGCTGGTCTGTGTTTAAAGCTGCCATGGGCAAAAAGACTCACATGTAGGATGCTATGGCAGAAAGCTCTGTCTTCTGCGGCGTGGGAATCTCAGTTTATCTCTGAGTGTCTTTCGTAGCTTTCTTGCACAAGGATTCAAGGTGAGCACTGAATGCCTCATCAGGAGCACTCTTTCCAAGCCCATCCACAAGACGACAGAATGTCACATGGCTGACTGGCCAGCTTCTGTGGTGTTTGGCTGTGTGGTGCCAGGCCCACCCTACTTCCCTCCTCTGCCATGGGGCGGGTGCTGAGTGAACTCACCTCAGAGGGTGCATGCCTAATGCCTGGGAAGAGGCATGCAGTCTGTGGTTGTGCAAAACAACCCACAAGGAGAATTTCAAAGGACGCTTACGAGGGTTCTCCAATCGACCCTCAGCTCTTTGCTATTCACGCATTCCTTTTTTTTTTCTGTAAAATTCAGTAATGATCTGTTTTCTGTTGATATTCACAAGTTCTATGAGAATAGGGTTGTCTTTCCTCTCATTTTGAATATAAGGAACTTGAGCATCCATGAATTGTGACATCTTCCAGGGAATCCTGGAATTAATCTCCATAGATACTGAGGGGTGATTATAATTGAAGTCCTTGCTAGGAACTAACTAAAATACTAATATTTTGAGAATATCCATTGTCTCCCACATAATACACATTGTCACAAAATTAAATCATTACTAGTGAATTACAATGGGAACTTCTGAGCCAGGGATGTAGGTGAGTGGTAGAGCCCTTGACAAGTAGGCATGAGGCCCTGGATACCCAGCACCACAGGTGAACAAATGTAGCGTTAGGACTCACTCTTCAAGAAAAGATTTGAGGAGCCTAGATGTGACATGACCAGTGTTGGGGGCAGTGTGCATGAGCCAGGCACTGGGTTCCACCCTCAAGTGGGGCAGTTTAGCAGAAGAGAGAGAAACAGAAGCAAATATATCTCTCCAGGTGAGACCAATAGCTGTGCCATTTGCTCAGAGGGGAGGGGGAGAAGCAAGAATCCCGTAAGCTGACTGTGAGAAATGAGAACGGTGGATTGAATTAGTGCCTTAGCGCTTCTGAAGCAGCACTGGAAGACAGGCTAGAGGGAGGCAGGAACAGAGACAGGAAGAACAGCCAACATCTAGTGTTGAGTGATAACTGAAGAGAAGCCCAGCCCAGGGACAAGCTATAAAGGAAATGTGTTCAAATGTATCTTCTCTAAATCTGAAGCAAAAGCACTACTAACAAACACTTAATAATTTATTCTTGCTAATTACACAAATATACTTAATTTTATATGCACTTATAGCTCACTTTTGTTGAATAATTCTTGGTTTTGTTTTGGACTAATTAGAAGACACAGACAAGGAAAAGAGAGAAAAGCCAGATGCCATTCTTCTATCAATGGTCACCATTAACAGCACTGTAATTGTCTGTCTGTCTGCCTGGCCGTCTGTCCATCTGTCTGTCTATCTAGCTTTACATATCTACAGATTTGTCTATTTACTTACCCATTTATTTGCCCATCAACCATCTATTTTTATGAGAGAGGTTAAATATTTGCTGAAACTTAAATCTGTCCATTACACAATACAAAAGGAAGAAAGGAAAAAATGTACATCTGAAACCAATCGCCATCAGACAAGTAGCAGACTGTTAACTACAGTTTATCTCACACCAAACGTTTATGTATGTTGAAGAAATGATACTTTTTACTTGAGACAGGATCTCTCTATGTAACCCTGGCTGTTCTGGAACTCAATGTATACCAGACTGACCTCACACTCACAGACATTACCCTGCCTCTGCTCCCTGGGTACTAAGATTCAAGGCAGTAATATCACACCCAGCTATAGATGTATTTTATGTATATGTGCATTTTTAATGTAATTGAGAGCGTTGTCTGTAGGAACAGATTTTGTAATGATGTCTTAGGCTCTCAGCTATGGCTTTCACCAGTGCATCATGACAAAGCAAGCCCTAGTAGCTTCATTCTCAGTGAAGTCTTCACAATACATTTTATGCTTCATCGTTTAAATAATTCTCTTAGATATCTAAGCTAGTTCTGATTTTTGCACCTTTTTAGTATTTTGAAGAGTAATTTTCTAGTGAGTGTATAAAGGCCCACATGTAATCCCAGTTGAAAGGTTCTGATATAAATTGTCCAATGGGTTTCCTTGAGACAAATTACATGGGCACTTATAACTCCATTTAATTTAAATTTTATTTTTTGATTGCAATTGAGAAAAAAATTGCCCACTTACATATTCCTTCTGAAACCTTTGATTTCATTGAATCTGGTTACTTTTTGTGAACTATTTGAAAATCTTCAGATATTAATACACATAAAGTACAGAAAAAAACAACAAATATTAGATTCTTATAGGCACCCAAAGGCTCTATCAAAATTTAATGTTTTGTAATCGCTACTTTTTTTTTTTTTCAAAATTTCTGGAGATCAACCCCTAGGCATTGCACATTCTAGAGAAATGCTTTACCACTGAGATGTATCTGTTTAAAAAGGAGAATGACAAGAATGACAGGTATAGGAACCCTGGATTAACTCTGTGATCTCACTTCCACCACCTTTGCCTTTCTGCCACAGTTAAGCAGGGTCCTAAGTGGGTGTTCATGTTTCCCTTGCATATGTTTGTGTTTTTCTACTTTGTATATATTTATTGCAAAATGAATATATGGCTAAGGTTAACATATATATGCACACTCGCACCTTCTATTTGTGACACTTACCTGTGTGGAAAATTAACTTGTTTAATATCATTGCTGTGTATGAAGCTACTGTACAATTAACTACAATACTGAATTTCCTAGTCTACAAATTATGTTGTCAATTTTAACTATGTATCCCATGAAATATAAATCCTGTTAACACAATATCAATAATTAAAAATTTATAATATGTAAAACAAAATTGTATATAAATTTGTGCATATACATCTATGTATATGAATGTATACAGAGGCACATATTTTATACATACAAAAGTGATATAATGTGCAACACACATATACTTTCCTAGAATAAATGTCATAGCAATTATCTCTGGTTTTAATTACACTTGTGTTCCTCTATAATTTAAATAGATTTTGCGTGTTATATTATTTCTTTTCTGTGTCAATGTTTGTTCCTCTCCACTTTTATACGTTTTGTCTTCTATTACATTGTTGTAAAACTATATTTCTCCTGTCACGAATTTAGTGCTTGAGTTTTACTTAGCAAATGATTTATCTCTGCTTTCCATGTTAGCAGTTTCATTTTTATCATTTTTTAGCATTTCTTTCTTTGTCTCTCTATGTGTGTAGTGCTTCTCTGTGGAGGTCAGAGGACAACTTGGAAGCGCTGGCTCTCTTCTTCCACCACCTGGGTGCTGGGATCGAACTCGGGTCATCAGGCTTGGCAGCGAGTACTCTTAACACCTTGCCATCAGAGGCCTGCCACTTATCTTTATTAATTTCTAACTTCAACATATGTTTAGACAAATGTTTTATTCTTGCTGAGTCCTAACTAGATAATGAAAACAATTCATATTGTCAATTTGCATCAAATTGCTGCTTTTTAAAATAACTCTACATTTTCATAAAATGTCTTCACCATTGACATATTATCAGAATTAATAGTCTCAACTTACACTACCAGCGATTTTATTTAGGATGGAGGACACAGCCCTTACAAGCTGTCTTTTTTTTTTTTAATTTGTTTTGTTTTTATGAGATTGGAAAGTGTTGAATTTAATACTCTACTGGATTTAATTTCTATGGAAAAGTGGCCTATGCTTGTGTGTATCTAAGAAATCAATGAAATAGCATGCATTCATAAATTGTTAGAAGATTTTTTTAAAAGTTCCAAGAATACTGTAACAGAATATTTATATAAACATTTTCATATTAAGTGCATATAGTGAATTGTAATATCAGAATCGTACCTCCTTCCTGGTAGTTTTTGTTTGATCTGTAGAAGCCAAAATACTAGAACTACTTTTTAAAAAATGTATGATATTTTAATTTAATATATATGCATGTTTTCCCTGAATCTATGTCTGTGTACAATGTGTGTGCAGTGCCCACAAATGCCATGAAAGGGTGTCATATCCCCTGGAAAAAGTTATGAGCAACCAGGTTGGTTCTGGGAATCAAACCTAGGTCCTCTGGAATAACAGCCAGTGCTTTTAACTGCCGAGCCATTTCTCCAGCCCCAAGATTGTAAATTTTAAATGAAGTTTATAATTTTGAATAACCTAAAATTTAGTATTTTGTTTTCAATATTTTCTTCTGCTTTAATCAAAGTATTCACTGCTAGATTTTAATATTATAGGTCTTAATTAGCTTCTGTGTTTGTTTCTCTATTATCCCATGTCCAACTTTCACAGCTAAACAAACTTTCATGGTAGGTTTGCTGTAATAAAATGGAATTTAAACAAATAGTAGTTGTATTTCTAGTCTCATGTCGTGTGTGTGTGTGTGTGTGTGTGTGTGTGTACATGTGCATATAGATACATATACATGTGTCTACATGTTAATGTACAGTGAAGGCCAGAGGTGGATGTTGTCATTTTGTGAAACAGAGTCTGTACTCACTGCTTTGTTTCAGCTTTATACCAACCTAGACGTATCTGGGAAGAAAGAACCTCAATGGTGCACTTGCCTCCATCAGACTGGCCTTTAGGCAAGTCAGCGGGGCATTTTCTTGACTGACGACTGATGTAGGAGAGCCCAGCTCCCTGAGGGTAGTACCACCCCTGGGCAAGTGGTCCTGAGTTGCCTAAGAAAACAGGTTGAGCAAATCATGAGCAGCAAGTCAATAAGCAGTATTCTTCCATGGTCTCTGCTTCAGTTCCTGCCAGGCTCCTGCTCTGAGTTCCTGCCTTGGTTTTTGATGATGGATGGTAACATGTAAGCCAAATAAACCCTTCCCCCTCCAAGTTGCTTTTGGTCATGTTCTTTATCACAGAAACAGAAAGCCAAAGTGGAGCAGAGTTGTAGTGGGATATTAGTTAAAGATGTGTTACATTCTTTTATGCTGTGGAGCATTTGTTTAATGATGCAAAGATGTATTGCATTCTTTTATGTTGCATTTGTTTAACTCTGTGAAGCTGTGTTACTTTGCCTGCCTAAAACACCTGATTGATCTAATGAAGAACTGAGTGGCCAATAGCTAGGCAGGAGAGGGATAGGTGAGGCTGCTAGGCAGAGAGAATAAATAGGAGGAGAAAAAGAAGAGAACAGAGAGGAGCAAGAAAAGGAGGAGTGGATGATGCCAGGGGCCAGTTACCCAGCCACCCACCACTCAGCCACCCAGTCACCCAGCCAGCCAGCCACCTAAACACCTAGTCAGCCAAAGAATAAGAAGGGAAGAAAAGTATATAGAATCTCTACATAGAGAAAGGTAATAGAGAAAGGTAAAAGCTCAGAGGCAAAAGGTAGACAGGATAATTAGGTAAGAAAAACTGGCTAGAAACAAGCCAAGCTAAGGCCAGGTATTCATGAGTAAGATAACTCTCTGTATTTATTTGGGTGCTATGTGGTGGACCCCCAAGGAAAACTACACAGAGTCTCTTACAACTGGAGTTCACAACTTTGCTAGGCTTGCTGACTAGTGTGGATTCACCACCTTTCCATCCCAGCCCACTATACCCAAGCTTTGTGTGTGGGTGTGGGGTATTTGAACTCAGGTTCTCATGCTTGTATGGCAAGTGTTTTATAACTGAGCTATCTCCTGGCCTCTCCCAAGTAACTCCATAGCATTCTTTCAAGAGTTAAACTGGAAGTGCACATCTTGTTGCTCTTCTATTTAAATTACTTCTTCCATACCCTATTCTAAGTGTTCTAGAATCCTCTTAGTAACATTTAATGAGAGGAGCAATAAAAAGAGCAGTCACTAAGAGCTTTATATATATCAACTTGTTTACTCCTTCAGAGAACTTAGAGCTGGATCATCTTGCCAGTGCTCTTAAAGTTTTTCTTTAGAGACACAGAAGCACAAATGCTGGGTAAGTCATTTTCAAGCTGCCACTGCTAGGGTATGATGCTGGGCTTTACTTCCTGGGTTCACCTTTCCAAGTGTGCCTGCAGCTCTTTGAGCACTTTGTCCTTGAGGAGCGAGGTGTGCTTGCTGAGGTGTCCTAGCTTTGGAAATGATGTTATGTGGCCATTTATATTGAAAGAATATGTCTGGTTTAAAATCATTTTCTCACATATTTCAGTTTTAATAATAGTATGTTGTGGGTTTTTTTCAACTTGTCATTTAGAGTTACTAACAAGACACTTGATTTTCTTTGTGTTTTTCTCTCTGGAAATTCATGGATTACCTTTGCCTTGCCAAATCCTTTAACTTCATGCAATATATTTTATTTCATATTCTAATTTTGCTGATATGCTTGGGCTTGGTAAACATTTTATTGCAATATTTATTTTGCCCTAAGTATGATATACATATTTTAAAAAAATCAGATTCTACTAAAAGCCGATAGTCTGTGCTTCCACTTGGATTTTTGCCATTGAAGATGAGAGGCTTGGAACAGCAGAAGCTTGGAGTACTTGTCTCCCCTGTCCTTCTTGTCTCCCCTGGGTGATATGCAGCTTAGCTGCCTCCTTCCACAGCTTTGAGCAAAAAATGCACTCGTGGTTCCAGGTACAACTTCCTTCCTGACTGATCATCCTGACAGTGGCGGTGTCAGCATGATGCTTCTGCCTCTAGAATTTGCATCAGTTATTATGGGTTCTATCAAATTGGCCAATAGTTTCATGGAAACTGCTCTTCAGTTACCCAATTTGAATACACCATCTGGTTTTTGTTTGTTTGTTTGTTTCATTTTGCTTTGAAATAAAGTCCTTCTTCTACTTTGTCTTTCAACTTTCCAAATCAAAATGTTCATTTCAGCCATCATTCCAATTTGTTATCACCCCAGATTTGTCTCCCTGGTTGTCTATTAGTCAGTTCTCAAATCATAAAACTAATAGCTAGTATTTAGCTGGCTGTGTAAACACCACACACTGCAGTGATAATAGCTTAGTAGATGACATTACATTTTATCTATGCCAGTTGTTACCAAATATTAGAGACCATCAATTTAAAACCACTTAGAAAGAAATGACAAAGCCCTGTCAAACTAAGGCCCGTTATCAACTATAAGATATGCCTCAATTGCTGAGATGAAATCTGGGAAAATATGGTCAAATTCAATGACAGACCCTTCTCCTGTTCAATAGGTTTCTTTACCTGGAGTCACAATTTTTTCTGCACTGTGTTGGTGTTCCTCCATGGGAACTATCTCCTAACTGTAGAGAGTCATTTCAAAGGCAGACAGGCAGCACTCAGAAATACACACTCTGGAAAAGCAGGCTCTCCGGGCTCACCAGTAACATCTCCTCACCCACTACCCTTGCTTTCTCTTAGTCTTTCTGCAACTTGTTCCTTACTTATAACCATGGTGAGCCAAAAGACTGAGGGGCTGAGAAACTGGTTCCTACAATTTTTTTTGTTGTAAAAAAAGCTGTATATAGCATATGTCTATTATCTACCTATCATCTATCTTGTTATCTATCTATCTATCTATCTATCTATCTATCTATCTATCTACCTATCATGTATCCATCCATCTATTTATCTGCTATTTAATGGCTTTGTATCTGATATAATTTTTCAGAACCTTGGTCAAAACAGAAATAGGAAGAGTCTAACTGCCCATTAAATCCACTTAGTATTTCCTAGGTCCATCTAACTTTTTGTTTATTACATAGTTTGTCTTTTCAAAATATTTAGATAATTTTACCACACATCTTCTACTTTTCAGTTATTTTCTAAGGTAATCACTCTGATTAATTGCTTTCATTGTGTCTTTTTAAAAGTGTATACCATTTTTTTATTAGTGTCTTCCTTCTATCATTATGGTTTTATGTTCTTAATTTTTCACAATTTAGTTAAATTTGCTGTTCTGCCATTTCATGTATCCACGTGAGTCCACTTACTAGCTTTCATATCCTCTTTGATATAAATGACATATATTACATCAGCAGAGGTTTGCTATCCATCTTTGAAGTACTTCCTTGAGCACTACTGACAGAAATTGTGTCTCTGTTGAGATATTTTGGTTAGTGTGGTTTGAAGATGCCTTTATTGTCTTCTGCCATGGTGCTTCACTACAAGCAGATGCTGACATGAATATTGTCTGGTGGTCTCCATAATTTCTGAGGAGAAATCCCTTGTCTTTCAAATCTTTGCTTCTCTATTCTTTTTCTGTGTCTGTTTGAACATGTTCTCTTTCATTTGGTCTTTATGACTTTGACCGTAACACTTTAAGGTGTAGTGTTCTTTGCATTTATGCTATAGGTATTTGCTAAGCATTTAGAATTTATATTTGCATGTGTACATTAAGGAGTGAATTAGGGGAAATTATTCTTTCAAAATATTTTTCTTGCACAGCTCTCCTCGAACAATTCCTTCTCCATCTGCAATCACATGTATAATTAGTCTTCAACATTGTTCTACAGGTTTCTGTATCTCAGATAATTTTTCCTGTGGTGTTTAAATTTGTTTGCCCTTTTAATATTATTGAATAATTTCTATCAGTGGATGCATCTGTAATATGTAAAACATGTATGTTAAAGCTCACTAAGTTTTTTTTTTTATTATTTTCAATCAGTGTTTAAAAATTTGGGGGGAACTGAGTTTGACTATGTCGAACAGACTGGCCTGAAATTTGTAGTGTTTTATACCATCCTTAGAAGCTGGAATTAAGGGTGTATACTACCTGCTCATCTTGCTGTTAAACTCATCCACTGAAGTGTGAATTTTAAAAGTTATATCACTCATTGAATTTTTCGTGTTATATTTTCTATTTTGCTTTTGAGATTTGTTATCATTTTTCTTATTGTGGGCATATTTTCTTTATATAAAATTTAACATGTTTATATTTGGTGATTCCAACATCCAGGGTTTCTGACGGCTTTTCTCCATTACTTTATTTTTTTGAGCACTGGTTGTACTTTCTTATTTCTTCATGTGTAATAAATTTTATTGTGACTAGACACTGAGAACAGTTACTATGTCAGGATGCAAGGAACCTTCATGGAAATCTGCCTATTTTTTTCACTTCTTTCAGCCTTTGTTATTTCTTGGTCTTCCTGAAATTTATATTCCATATTTAGTTCAAATACTGAACAGTCCTCTGAGCAGATTTCATACCCAGAATTTGGGGATTTCCTAGCCTAGCCATCTTCTTTCTGGGATTCATGCTTCCTTCCTTTCCTAAACCCTTCTGTCTTTATCCTGGACTTTGTCTTCGGTCTTTTTTGTTTTTGTTTTTGTTTGTTTGTTTGTTTTGTTTTGTTTTTTGACTTGTAACACAACTTTCTGGTTGAGTTTTGGAAAGATGCCAAATGAAGCCACCTCAGCTAGGAGAAGGCTTTTGCTTTCCTTGAACCTGCCCAGGTTTCAGTCCTTTCTCTCAAGCATTGAAATTCTCAACTATTTGCCTGCTGATATTCTACTTTCAGTGTCTTTAGTTAGAACTTTTAAAAATACTTTGGGAATTGCAGTTATTCATGGGAAAGTAGCCTATCATCAGAAACAAAATCAGACCTTGAATGCTAGATCTGAGTAGAATTTTATCCCTGGAGCACTGCTCTCCTGGAGCATGGAATTTCCTCACACATCTCATTGGGAATGATCACCTCCAGTCATTTCTGAAAGTGTCTTGTAGTCAATCTTTTAGTGGCAGATATTTCTTCTAAATAACCAGATTTTAAAGAGTTAAATCTTGTGGTAATTTTCCATGTTTGTTAATTTTCTAAAGTGTCAGGAAATGGGTGTCCTGATCAGTCTAATAGTTATATTTGAAAACTATGCCATTGATGTAGTGTGCTGTTTTAGTAAACCATTTTCTTTAATCCCATGATGGGTTCTTCATTTAAAATCATCCACACAACTTCTCTCACATTCTTTTCTCATACAGAACCTACACAATCCCCATGGCTTCTGGAACATAGAAGATGTACATTCCCGTTTTAAATAGCGTGCACATGTATTTCCTTCCTTATATTACCTGTCATTCTAGTGTTAACTTTTCAGAGGTTTAACAAGGATGCAGTATTTATAGCTTTGGTCTCCATAACCTATAAGAAGTCACTTTGCTCAAATTCACAAATGAATTTGAGTAGTTACATTTTTGGCTAATACTCAGAATTTTGTGCATGAGTAGAGGCAACTGAGCCTTAATGGTTTATGAGATTATCTGTGCTCTCAATTATTTATGTGTAATGTGTGACTTTAAATAATTGCTTCCCATGGTTTTGCAGGCTAGTTTGCTTAGCTGTATGGTTGTCTCTGATTCTGTGCTAGTTTCAGCTCAAAAGTTGACTAGACTAGGCATCAAGGATGGCTCATTCACATGGAAGTTCATTAGGGGTCATCTACCAGAATGTCCAAATGAGGCATCTCCAGGCAGCATGAGCCTAGTTTCCCAGAAGAAGTGTTCCAGGAGTAGACATTCCAAGATCCAGGAAGCACCCAAGGGATTAAGAATCATCAGCAAGTGTCCTAAAACTATCCAGCCAAAGTCTACTGGCCATGAAAAAGCTCATGTACTAATTCAGATGAAGTCATCTTTGGAATTTTGCATTTAAAATGGCATGAATATAAATATATATGTGTGTATATATATTTATATTTTTGAATATATATTTCAGAGTGATACAAGACAATTTTCTTGGCTTATTAACTCAATTAATTTGACTCTTGGATCTCAGTCCTATTTTCATTCTGTTGTTTTGAGACAGGGTATCCCAGGCTGGTCTCATCCTCCTGCCTCAGCCTCCTGTGTGCTGTGATTACAGACATGTGCTACCACACTTTGGCACAACACTATTTTTGAAAAAAAAAAAGATAAAAAGGATAAAAGAAAATCCCACCTGTCCAGATTTTTCTTATTAGACAAACTATCACTTCTCTTCCTTAGCCTCTCATTTTGCCCGACTTCCCACATAATCTTTTTGGAATAATTGGGATGGCTTATGTGATATCAGTAGACCTCCTAATTGAATGTCAAGGAAGGCAGTTCCTATTGACAAGGGGACCTCCAGCTTCATTGAGAAGCATTCAATTAGATGGAAAACAGATGCTTATTTTTGTCTTATAAACCTCAATGCAGGTTATGTGGTAATTACTTGAAGAGCAGGATAACAATTTATGTAATCAGCAGGACCCTATAATTACTAATGCATAATTTCTAAACAGCATTTAGCAAAATGAGACCCATACATACACTTTGTAATGGAAAAGATGTGTTTGACACCACACTAAATTAAATTTAAAATTTGCATATTTTCTTCCAGGAAACACACTAGCTTCATCTGCTCTATTTTGCTTGACTAATCTCTGCCTGCTTCCAGCTCCACTGAAGGACCATAGCAGCTGTGAGAGCTGTGACTAGGGGGATGAGAAGCAGAAACAAAGCAGGACTGCTTGCTCTATAGTCTAGAATGTGGAGCATCATCCCAAGAAGAGACCAGAAAGGCTGCAACCTGGCAGTTTTTATCCCCTGAGAGTCTGATGCAGGGTTATACAAAATTCAGAGTGCAAGTGTCTTAAAAATCTTAAAAATGATTTGCACTTATTTCTTTATTATTTATGGAAAAATTTGAGGCCTGCAAAATTGGATGACTTGTTCAACACCCAGGACCAGGGAAGAGGAAAGCATCCATTCAGTCTCAGATGTTAAATCCATTCTACCACACAACTCATACAGATACTGTTGGACAAGCCACACACAATAGCCACAGGGATAGTGAATATTTTCCTGAAAAGTATTTTAAAATGGACACGTATATTTACATTGAAACCCAGACAATATAGGAATATATGGGACTTTCATGGAGATAATGAATCTCCATGTATCTTAACTGAGCTAAGTGCCGGCTATTTCATTCTCTCTTGATCATTGATGAAGTCATTCGTATCCATTATTGAATTCTTACCTACAATTCCTGAAATCGGGTTAATAGGGTTGCCAGTGTCCTCTTCAAAGCTTTGGACCTAAGACATCAAAATGCATCAATTTCATTAGAAATATTTTCATAACAAATTCACTTTATTTAGTCAATAAACGATGATTATCCACTGATAACCACATACAGGGAAAAGCAT